>NW_024837335.1:0-1208 GCF_019175285.1 Sceloporus undulatus
TCAAAGCACCCCCAAGAGATGGCTATCCAGCCTCTGTTTAAAGACCTCCAAAGAAAGAGGCTCCACCAAACTCTGAGGGAGTATATTCCACTGTTGAAGAGCTCTTACTCTCAGGCAGTTCCTCCTAGAGTTTAAGAGGAATCTCCCTGTGTACAACAGCTTTTTGGTGAGTCACTATCCTATTAGCTTCATCTGTCTCACTGCTGGGCCAATTTATGAAAGGAACCAAAAAAAATATTGTCGGAGTCTGGCAGAGACAGTCCTGGTTAATCCTCTGTTACCTCACTTTTTCAGGAGCTTTTAAAAATGTCCTGGTTGTTCTCTTATTCTCCCACTTTCCCCTTTCTCAGCTTACTTCAGTTCTTGAGTGCAATTGAGTTTGAACCCGATCAACTCAAACGTGGGGAGAGGAGAGGAAAGAAGGAGACAGGATATGGCCCTTCCCAGGAGGCTGAAGCTTCCTCATAAACAACTTTGGCATCTTCACTGCCTTCTGGATTGCTTGTCCACATGTGTCTTGTTTTTCCTATCTAAGAAATGTTGGGGGCTATGGGAGAATGTCTCTGGATATAAATTGGGGGTGGACCCAATGACTCTCAACCCCAGAGTGCTCCGCAGAACTGCTTTATAAAAATGACATTTGCCTCCGAAACGTGTCAAGAAATGGCTAAATGCACCATAATTCTTTTATGGCTAAATGTACTATATATTTTGGGACAGTCAGTATCCTAATCCATCATCAATATCCCAACTATGGCCTAAATTATATTGTATATTATATTGAAAAGATTAAAGACAAACTGGATCTGAAAGGCAGTAGCTTTTTTCTGGCTGACAGAATTTAAAGTTTATTTCCTAGACTGAATTCTAAAGTGATCAAATAATATTTGGAGGCACCATGTGCTTTCCTCCCCTTTTGTTTAGTCACTGTCTGGATGGGGGCTATTTTCTGTTGCAGGTGACCTTTGCGGATGTGGCAGTATATTTCACCGAGGACGAATGGAAACTGTTGACGAAGAAGCAGCGACTTATGTACAGTTCTGTAATGATGGAGAACTATGAGAATGTGGCCTCTGTGGGTAAGGAACCTGAATCCACTAGGATTATAGAATCATAGAGTTGGAATAGACCACAAGGGCCATCCAGTTCAACCCACTTCTGCCATGCAGGAATACACGTTCCAAGCACCATCCAGCCTCTGTTTAAAG
>NW_024837336.1:0-1208 GCF_019175285.1 Sceloporus undulatus
TACTCTGTATAAACTATGCATAGAACAATGCAAATAATGTTGGTGATTGTGGACAATTTAAAAAATATATTTTTCCAAAACATATTTATTGGTTTTTGAAAGCAGATTTTACAAGTAAATATCCAGACAAGTATCATCCACAGGTTCACAATGGGTTGAAATCGACTTGAAGGCGGTTAATCACAACAGCAATCCAGACAATAGACAAAGACTGGCTTTGCTTCAGGAAGATGGCTGAATCACAGAGTTCTCACACCACAACAACGACAAAGCTTCTCGTTCCTGCAAGACAAGAATGCAAGAGGTAAGAGGGGTGGGCTCTGCCTTCCACCAGCTTCAACCCAGACGCATCCCTGGCTTCTGTCTGGAGACTTCATCCCTGGCTTCCACCCATGAAGATCCACTGGTTCATCACATTCACTCTGACAGACACAGACAAAGACAGACTCTCCGCTTCACTCACTCACACACACTCACAAACACACTAACTCACAGACACAGACACACACACACACACACTCAGTGTCAGAATCCAGAAGTATATGGATCTGTCATGATGAGACATATGAGGGGATA
Organism: Sceloporus undulatus; assembly: GCF_019175285.1. Taxonomy (NCBI): domain Eukaryota; kingdom Metazoa; phylum Chordata; class Lepidosauria; order Squamata; family Phrynosomatidae; genus Sceloporus; species Sceloporus undulatus. Next base: position 577 of record NW_024837336.1, read on the forward strand.
TAATAATATGTTGATATAGTGATGTGGTAATATTTTGATATGGCAAAATAGGAGTACTGGCTAATGGTAAAACAGTGCTATGGTTGACCAGAGGGAAGCATGAAAGAAGGAAGGCAAGCAGCAGAGGGGGACTGTAATCTGATTGAAATGCAAAATGGGAACAGATGGCCAATAACTGGAGAAGTTTGAGTATATGGCCCTGTTGGTTCCTGAGGAAAGACGTTGATGGTAAACAAAGGAATGCCTTCCTGGGAAAGATGGATTGATAGGTGATAAAGAGTTGGAGGATAAATTTAAATAATTCTTTGTTAAGCTAGAAAGAGCGCAGACTGGAGGCTGGACAAAGGACGGCTTGGGAAAAGAATCTAGGCACAAATCAGATTTGACACTTACTCATCTGCAAGAGAACCTCTGTTTGGAATTCAAATAAACTGTCAGTCAATTTCCCTGCAATGTTTTCCTGACTTTTCAAATCTTGGTTTGTTGGTCCTGACAAAGTGTCACATTGGCCTCCAAAACCTCGTACGATGCAACTGTATTCGACCCGAGGCAAAACAGACCTGGAGGAGCCCTCCCAGGGCAAGTGAACTAGAGGCCAGTGGCCACAGCCTGGGAAGGGCAGGAGAACTTTG
>NW_024837337.1:0-1208 GCF_019175285.1 Sceloporus undulatus
AAGAGCTTCAGTGACAGTGGAACTCTACGTTTACATCAAAGAATTCATACCGGGGAGAAACCATATAAATGTGTAGAATGTGGGAAGAGTTTTATTGAAAGTAGAAAATTACGTTTACATCAAAGAACCCACACAGGGGAGAAACCATATAAATGTGTAGAATGTGGGAAGAGCTTCAATCGGAGTGATAGTCTACGTTCCCATCAGAAGACCCACACAGGGGAGAAATCATATAAATGCATGGAATGTGGGAAGAGTTTCAGCAACAGTGGAACTCTACGTTTACATCAAAGAATTCACACCGGTGAGAAACCATATAAATGTGTAGAATGTGGGAAGAGTTTTGTTGAAAGTGGGAAATTACATTTACATCAAAGATCCCACACAGGAGAGAAACCATATCAATGCATGGAATGTGGGAAGAGCTTTAGTCAGAGAGGACATCTACATCTACATCAAAGAACCCACACAGGGGAGAAACCATATAAATGCATGGAATGTGGGAAGAGCTTCAGCGACAGAGGAACCCTATGTAAACATCAAAGAACCCACACAGGTGAGAAACCATATAAATGCATGGAATGCGGCAAGAGCTTCAGTCAGAATGGAGATCTACAGAAACATCAAAAAACCCACACAGGCAAGAAACCATATAAATGTGTAGAATGTGGGAAGAGTTTCATTGAATGTGGAAAATTACGTTTACATCAAAGAACCCACACAGGGGAGAAACCATATAAATGCATGGAATGTGGGAAGAGTTTCAGCAACAGTGGAACTCTACATTTACATCAAAGAAGCCACATGGACCTTATAAATGTATGAAATGCCAAAAGAGCTTTTCTGGGGAAAGATTAGAACGTGAAGGGTTTAAACTATAATGGCTGACATATTATCAGATAAGGGGAAGGGAGAGGATATGAAGAGCTGACAGCACGGGGGGGGGGGGGGGTCATAATTTTAAAGTTTTTATGCACAGATGGTAGTCATTTGATAGGTAAAATGTGTAAATTGCTACTTATGTTTGACAATGAAGAAGAACAGGTATCGTTAATTGGACTAAATTAATCGGGACTTAATATTCGAATTGATCAAAGGAGAAAGGTACAAGGAAAACATGTATAGAATTATATTTATATGGGCACATTTTTGTGCATAAATTAGATAGATAGATAGATAGATAGATAGATAGATAGATAGATAGATAA
>NW_024837338.1:0-1208 GCF_019175285.1 Sceloporus undulatus
CAGGGAAGAGCTGCCACACTCAGAGGCATTCCTAGTATATTTGTGCAAATCATTTATCAATCATGCCTCTCTTCCACAGCCTTTTCGGGTCCAGCGGAGCTGCTGGACAAGCGAAGAGGGCGAGGCTCTCTTTCTCTTGCCAGACCCATAACTTCAGCACCCCTTCTCACCAGCGTATCAGGTGACGCTCCCCGCACCCTCCTGGCAATGCCCTTGGCCATCTTTCTGGCCTGGGCCAGTCAGGCACTGGGCCGTCTCCCTTCCTGATCTCTCACACCAAGTTATAGTCAGTGCCCTGACTGAGGTGCTCTGGCCAGTGCTGGAGGAAATGCTTGCCTTTGTGTGGAATGGGAATTTCTGGCTTCAATAATCTTATTTAAGAAGAATATGCGAAGATTCCCAGGAAGTCAGTGATCATGTGAAATAAAGTACTGTCAGTCCTCGGTATACGCTGGGGTTTGGTTCCAGGACCCACGGTGGATGCCAAAACCCATGCATGCTCAAGTTACAGTGGACCCTTGTTATACGTTGGGGTTTGGTTCCACGATCCCCTGTGTATTACAAAATCTGTGTATGCTCAAGTGCCATTCAATACAATGACATAGAAAAATGGTGTCCCTTATAAAAAAAATGAAAAATCAAGGCTTGATATTTGAAATTTATACTTTTTTTTAACATTTTCAAACCATGTATGCGTGAATCTGTGTATAAAATAAGGCCGACTGTACCTTAAATACAATGGCATACTAAAATAGTATCCCTTAAATAAAATAAAAAGAGTTACTTTTTGGAACTGATAAATTTTGAAAATATTTTCAAGGTCTGGATGCTTGAATCCATGGACAAACATCTCTGGAAATTAGCTGGGAAACAAAGTAGTCCCAGATTGCAAACAGACCTCTAGAAATTCCCTCCACGGCTGGTCCAGAAACAGTCTAATTTCATGTTATCTAAGCAGAAAGGCAGACTAGTCCATCTTCTGGGATTAAGCTGGAGCCACGTCTAGCCAGCAAGAAAGGTCTGAAAGAGAAAGAGCATGGTGCCATGGACTGAGGGCTGGACTAGGACCGGGAGACCAGAATTCGAATCCTCACTCAGCCTTGGAAATCCATGGGTGAGCTTGCATATATCACACTCTCTCAGCCTCAAAGGAAGGCTCTGCTGAATAAATATGGACATAAAAGAGACCCCTACGACTAAGTATTATA
>NW_024837339.1:0-1208 GCF_019175285.1 Sceloporus undulatus
CGTAATATTGCAGACATATATCAGATCCTGTGGTTCACTGCAGAGTTGTGGGAGATGGTGATTCTAAAGGGCTGCATATGCATATTTAATCAGAAGACATTTACTTTAATTATTATCTCACACGGGAGCTCTACACTCCGATCCTCCAGGAAAAACCTTTTACAATCTAGAAAGACCAGACTGGCGGTGATCTCCCAGAGGTCCTTTTCTGTCACCGCTCCAAAAACTTGGAATGACCTGCCAGAAGAGATTCGCCAATTATCCTCGCTTGAGGCTTTTAAAAAGGCGACAAAAACCTTTCTCTTCCGGCAGGCCTTCCCTGATTGATAATGTCCAGAACCAATGAATCCCCTTTTTATTATTTCTCTTACTTGTGTTGTGTTGTTAACTTTGATGTATTGTATGTATTTTTTAAACTTTTTCTTTTACTCTTTAATTTTATAGTTGGGAGGGAGGGTTGGGTCGAGGTCTTGTGGGGCTTGTTGTTTTTATTGTTGTATATTGTATTTTCTCTGTTGTTACCCACCTCAATCCTCAATCCGAAGAGGCGGGATATAAATAAATATTTATTATTATTATTATTATTATTATTATTATTATTACAAGGGATTACTTTCTTTTGTATATCCTAGAACAGTGATGGCGAACCTGTGGCACGCGTGCCAGAGGTGGCGCTCAGAGCCTTCTCTGTGGGCACATGTGCCATCGCCCCAGCACAGAGTTTGCCATAGTTTGTTACTAGAAAGCCAGAGGGACATGGCACTTTGCAACAAATAAGTGGGTTTTGGGTTGCAGTTTGGGCACTCGGCCTCTAAAAGGTTCACCATCACTGTCCTAAAATCTATAATGATTTCACTGCAGAAATTTGCCATAACAGCTGCTGCTTGCTTTGCTACAACTATTCCATATTCTCACACAGATGAAGGCACCTATACCAGTTTTTAACACTGTAGAGCAAACTCTCTGTGGAAGATTTGAAGTTGGATTGAACTATGCTTTGACCAATAGTAGTAGTACAGTAGTAGTAATAGTAGTATTGATACATCGTTTCTTTGGTTTCTTTTTCACACAGTGTTGACTGGGCATACTTCTTAATTCTTTACACAAAAGCTATCAGAGTCCACACTAGAAATGGGCAAAGTGCAACCTTCCAAAAGTTATCGTTGCTGTTATTATATTGTTGTTGTTGTTGTTGTTGTTGTTGTTGT
>NW_024837340.1:0-1208 GCF_019175285.1 Sceloporus undulatus
CTTTTAAAACAGAGAAGACACATGCATAGAACATCATGGAGTCAATGAGCGCTAGCTGTGAAGACAAAGAAGGAGAAGTAATTTTGGGGCGATCTATTCTGCCTCCTTTGGATTCTACTGTTCTTTCAGAAAGGGTTTTTCTTTTTTAATTTCCTTTCTGATTATAACTCTTAAGGTTTCTCCTTTTTCCCTGACAGCAATGAAGATTGGGGCTAGATATAGTGCCCATATTACTGTTGATTGCTTTGAAGACGCCCTCATTTAGTTATAGTTTTGTTGTCTATATTTTAACCGAATTGAATTCTAAACCTTTCACATGCAAGATTATTATGTAATTTACTTGTGTTGTACTTTTATTATGCTGTTCCTACAGCTGTGTTGTATTTTAACATTTTGTATGCAAATGGCCTTTGGTCTAAGTATTAATAAGTGATTGATTGCTAATGTTATAATTGCAAGGCTTAATTGATTTGTTGCTCCAAATGGCAAAGATTGCAGGGGAATCACTCTCTACTCTGCATCCTCCATCTGGCTAGAAACAAGGAGGCTAAATTACATCTTCTTCATCCTGTCTCTCCAAGGAAGTGGAAAAGAATATTTTTCTCAGTTCGCACGGATCTGGGAATAGCCTGTTAAAAATGTCACTCTTCATTTCCACACAGGAAAATATATGGTGAATATTTGAATGACAAGCTGAAAGCAACGGTGGTTGGTACTTTATGCATTAGGCTGAAGGACGTTGCTAGAGGCCCTGCCCCAGGAGCTAGGATTTAGCTCCCAAACCTCAGGTCCTGGGACGATTCAGGGGAAGCTTATGGGAGCCAATGGTGAACGTTGCCTTCTCCTCCTGATTGCTTTCCTGCACTCTTTTGACACGCTTGAAGACAACACAAGGTCAGTTCATGTAGTAATTCTGGAGTAGGAAGAAGAAAGTTCAACTGAAAATCAACCCTAGGATGGGATGGGTTGGGAAAGAAGGACTCAGGCTCTTAGACGTTTCCTGACTGCTTTTAATTTCCCAGTGAGAGTGGGATTGTTCTTCATTGGAATCCTATTCTTGGGAGTTTACAGACAAGAGAGTCTTCTTAAAGACTAAGGGTTTTTCCCAAAACCCTCTGCTTCTCCCTCCCAGAGAACATGGCTTCCCTTTGACATCTAGCTATGATGCTGAGTACTACACAAAGATTTCCCCATCTCCCTTCTTGAAA
>NW_024837341.1:0-1208 GCF_019175285.1 Sceloporus undulatus
CTAATCCTTATCCTAACAATAATTCTAATCCTAATACTAACCCTAACCCATATCCTAATCCTAATCCTAACCCTAACACTAATCCTAACTCTAATCCTAATCTGAATCCTAATCCGAATCCTAATATTAACCCTAACCCTAATCCGAATCCGATTGCGAACGCTAATCCTAATCCTAATCCCAACTATAATTCTAACACTAATCCTAATACTAAACCTAATCTGAAACCTAATCCTAGCCGTAACCCTAACCCTAACCCTAATCCTAATCCCAAACCTAATCCTAACACTAATCGTAATCCTAAACCGAACCTGAACCCTAATCCTAATCCTAATCTTAACGCAAATCCTAATCTTAGTCCTCAACCCTAATGCTAACACTAACCCTAATCCTAATCGTAATGATAATCCTAATCCCAACCAAATCCTAACACTAATCCTAATCTTAATCCTAACCCCAATCCGAACACTAATCCTAACCCTAACCCTAATGCTAACCCTTATGCTCATCCTCAAACTAAAACTAATCCAATCCCTAATCCTTATCCTAACAATAATTCTAACCATAATACTAACCCTAACCCATATCCAAATCTTATTCCTAACCCGAACACTAATCCTAACCCTAAGCCTAACCCTAACCCTAATCCTAATCCTAATCCTAATCCTAATCCCAACACTAATCATAACACTAATCCTAATCCTAAACCTAATCCAAACCCAAATCCTAATCTTAATCCTAACCCTAATCTTAATCCCAAACCTAATCCTAACACTAATCCTAATCCTAATCAGAGCCCTAACGCTAACCCCAATCCTAATCCTAACCCTAATACTAATACTAATCCCAACCTAATTTACCACTTATTCTTAACCCTAATCCTAACCCCAATCCCAACCCGAATCTTAACCCTAACCCTATGCTAATCCTAATGATAATCCTCAAACTAAACCTAATCCAAACCCGAATCTGTATCCTAACATTAATTCTACCCCTAATGAAAACCCTAACAATAGTAATAATCCTAATTCTAATCCTAACCCTAATCTGAACCCTAATCCTAATCCTAATCCTAATCCTAACCCGAACCCTAATCCCAACCATAATTCTAACAGTAATCCTATTCCTAACCCTAACCCTAATCCTAACCCTAACCCTAATCCCAACCCTAATCCTAACACTAATACTAATCCAAACCCTAACCCTAA
>NW_024837342.1:0-1208 GCF_019175285.1 Sceloporus undulatus
GCACTGGTCAGGGCAGCCTGGACTTCAAGCAGATTTACGTTTCTGTTGCTAATGGAGCTGAAATTTTAGTAGTAGTAGTTCTTGTTCTTGTGTGCCTTCAAGTCATTTCCAGCATATGACAACCTTATCATGGGATTTTCTTAGCAAAATTTGTTCAGAGAAGAGTTTGCCTTTTGCTTCCCTCTAAGATTGAAAGAGTGTGACTTTCTTAAGGTCACACACAGTGGGTTTCCATGGTGAAGTAGAGATTTGAACCCTAGTCTCCAGATTTGTAGTCCAGTGCTCAAACTGCTACACCATTCTGGCTCAAATTTTATTACCTTTTTATTGCCCTTTGTCCCTTGTACCTACATATCCAAGAAGAGAAGCGGCCTCTGCCTGCATTGATATCCCATCTAGACCATCTTAATTAACAACAGACATAACATCTGAGACAAATTGTAGGCTTGGCTTAACAACATCACTTTTCTTCTTCTGTATAATTTTAAACATTTTTGCCTGATGAAAAATCCAGTGAAGCTTCATAAGCTTGAATGATTAATTTCATGCATTTTGGTTGGCCACTAAAGGTATTGCTGATTTTTGGATTTTGTTATATTTAAATTTTATTGAGGTATTAAAAAGTCAGTTATTATAATTTGTCTTATATTTAGTTCTATCTCTATTCCAAACTTCATTTACATTGTTCAAAGTGTGATGTATCTCCTCAAAAATCCTCTGAGGTAGGTTATGTAGAGACTTAGGGGGTGTTCTCACTTGCTTATACTCCGTGTTACAAATCAAATCCAAGGTACATCGTTCCTATTAGAAACCGAATTAAATCTAGAACAGTTCTAGAGCAACCCGCAATCGTCCCCACTAGAAATCGAATCGTACAGCGGTTTATAAATTTGATTCGTGTTTTCGTCATTTAACACGGGTTAAAAAAATAGAAGGGTCGAACCTACATTTTTCCCTTGAATCAGGATAGGAACCGGAGCATTTAAATAGGAACGACAGCCTTTGAAATCGGGTTAGCTGGATGGGAGGAGCGGAGTGCGATGGGGCTGGCCTTGGGGGAGTTGCCCTTTCTGTCCCCATCCGTCGTGGCTGTCGCCATTTTTGCTTCCCTCACCCCTTTGTTCGCTGTGGTCTTTCAATAAGAGATAAGGATTTTTTTTATTGTATTTTAATGGTTTACAGGCGCTTAATCTCTTCAGCGCTTTAAG
>NW_024837343.1:0-1208 GCF_019175285.1 Sceloporus undulatus
AGGAAGGAGAGAGACAAAGACAAGGAGAGAAGGAAGGAGAGGAGAGGGACAAGGCCTGGAAGCGGTAGGCTTCACTGCTGTACTGAGGCCTCCAACTGCCAAGCGCTGAGGTGGAGGTGGCCATTTTGTGTTCTGGTGGCCATTTTGTGTTGCTTGTGACTGTGGGGAATAATGTTTCAGAACCTTCTCTGAGTCTCAGTTGAACAGAGGCTTCTCTTTCTCTCCTGAGGCTCCAGAGCCAGAAGGAGGCCAGGCTCCTTGGGCCAAAAGGAAGAAGGAAGTGTGTCTTTTGTGTCTCTTTTGTGTGTATACTTACTGAGAGGGTTTTCTTATTACACAGCTCTGCTACTTCTGGGGAACATGGGTTTTAAAAGGGGTCAGAAATGGGGAGGATAGTTTTAAAACAAACCTTATTATTCTTCTTCACAAACATTGGGCTTTGGCTTCTAAGAGGAGGATTGTTCCCCAAAAAGGCCAAAAGTAGCTCCTTTGGGAGGTTTTAAAAGTTTCCCCAGTTTCCTTATTAAGAGATTTTCAGGGAAGAATGAAGGTGGTAGACCATAGTAACTTAAATTACCAAGAATGAAACAAACAAACACAGAAGCAAACTACAACAGGAAGAATAACTATTACAGACTAAAACAAACTACTTTTTTTTAAAGGAAAGCCATTATTAGGAGGGCAAAAACAAGACCTGGGTGCTTCTGCCCTTTTACAACTGACTTAGGCTGTATCTGCACTGCAGAAATAATCCAGTTCTAAAGTGTGTTAACTCTTCTAGTTCCATCCTATGGAATCCTGGGATTTGTAGTTTGTTGTGGCATGAGAGCTCTCTGGCAGAGAAGGCTAAGTGTACAAAGGTAAAATCCCAGGATTCCATAGCACTGAGCGGTTAAAGCGGAGTCAAAGTGCCTTATTTCTATAGTGCGGATACAGCCTTCTTGGGAAACGGGATGATGCTGGGGAAAAGAGGAGGAATGCAGAAGGGAAGCAGGTTATTTATTTATTTGTGATGCAGTCATTTCACATCTAGCTACAGGGACATAACCAGGGCCCTCTTCAATTCCCCATCCCCTAATCCCCCACCACTCTAAGAAGACATGGAGTATCTATTGTGTAGGGGAGCTGCAGTGAATCTATGCTAGGTCCAGGGGGCTTTGTTTGGTGCAGAGGTAGGAAGGGGATGCCCACCTCTGCATCGGCCCAAA
>NW_024837344.1:0-1208 GCF_019175285.1 Sceloporus undulatus
CTCCTGGGTCATACCAATTGGATAGGTGCCCGATTTCGATATTCATCCATACGTGATGTTTCAGAGTCGTACCGAATGGCTTGCAGCCTGACATTCAACCTCATCGGTCCCTGACTCTCTGGAGTCATACCAATTGGATGGCAGCCTGAATTCGAAACTTGTCAATTCCTGACATTCCTGGGTTATACCAATTGTATACGTGCCCAATTTCGATATTCATGACATTCCAGAGTCATGCCAATTGGCTTGCAACCTCACATTCACCCTCATATGTCCCTGACTCTCTGAGGTCATACCGACTGAATGGCAGCCTGACATCGAACCTCGTCGGTCCCTGGCTCTCTTCACTGTCTGCAGGTTGTCTGTCCTCCGAACCTACTTCAGCAGGTCTGGGCACAAGCCCACCTTTAAATGCTGTAACTTTGTTGCCTCAGGCAAATCCAGGACTTGCCCGGCCAACGTTTGGAATTCGGTTGCATATTCTGTCATGGAGCAGCCTCCCTGCGTGAGCACCATCAACTTGGTTTGAGTGTTTTCCACGTGGAAGGGGTCCTCGAATGATCATAAATTCATAAATCATAAATTAGCACGATCACAAATTCAGGCAGAATTTTGACAGCTCTGGCAGCAAAAAGTTGTATGAGCCAGGCTGTCACTTCATCTTCCAGATGAAAAGTCATTCACCTCACTTTTGCAGCCTCACTCAGAAATGTAGGACTCCACTCACACGTGTGCTGCCACCTTTTTTCAGGACAGCTGACTTGCCCTCCAGTCAAACAGCACTCCCAGTTGTCTGGAGGTCCGGTCCTGGGTATAAATTGCAGGGGCTTGGGCTGACACCCAGGGAGTTGTTCCGTGTGTTCCACTGAAGACTGGTTTCCACAGGCACATCGATCGGGCTGGTGTGGAGGGTGCTTCTGCCTCCACACTGCCAATTGGGCTTCTGCCCTAAACTGCCCGCCACACCCTGTGTCTTCCTCAGCATGTCAGGGTCTTCTCACCCCAGCTCCTGGACCAAAGTTCTCCTGCCCTTCCCAGGCTGTGGCAACTGGCCTCCACTTCGCTTGCCCTGGGAGGGCTCCTCCAGGTCCGTTTTGCCTCGGGTCAAATACAGTTGCATCGTACAAGGTTTTGGAGGCCAATGTGACACTTTGTCAGGAGCAACGAACCAAGATTTGAAAAGTCAGGAAAACATTGCAGTGAAATTG
>NW_024837345.1:0-1208 GCF_019175285.1 Sceloporus undulatus
CCAGAAGCCGTGCCAAAGAGCACAGTTTTTGGCACAGCTTCTGGCTTCTTAAGATACCTGTGTCATTTAAACAGCATACCTCCAAAGTGACCTGAAGCAGCTTTATTTTGGCCTGCCTGTTCGGGCCCACAGTCCTCCAAACTCATGTGTGTTGAGTTACAGGTGAAAATATGCATATACAGGCAATACCTGTGCATAAAATTGGGAAGCATGATCACATCGAGGTTCCTCATCATGTGTTAGATCAATTCCTATCCTCAGCCAAATCACAAAGGATCTAGAAGCTTCAATAAATCAAGGGTTATTTATTATGATTCTCTGGAATGTATGGGGAAATACCATGTACAAAAAAGGTTCCTGGTTTGTCCATTATAAGCAATATGGTTAATCATAAAGGGGAACATATATAGCACAGACATTACAAATGAAAAATTAACCTATGCTCCTTTGATTCTAAGAGATTTTTCTTTCCTCTTTGGCAATTATACCACCTTGCTTTTGTTGTAACAATGGCATGTTACAGACTGCCCGTTTGGGGCGGCCTGTAACCGGCCCTTTCCCCGCCGGATCAGGGCCTCAGCTGCCAGAACGGCAGCCTCTGAGGCCCCGATCTGCCGCTTTCCAGGCCGCGGGGAAGTGGCAAAAGGCCGCTTCCCTGCGGCCTCGAAAGAGGTGTCCTTGGGGCTTCAAGCCCCAAGGACACCCCAACGGCAGCGGGGACTCTCAGAAAGGGGCCGCTCAGCCCCTTTCTGATTTGCGTCGCTGGTGCAGCCTTCACACGGCTGCGCCAGTGACACAAACCAGGAAGGAGCTCCGTTTCGGAGCTCCTTCCTGCTCCGCTGAAAGGGCGCACTAAGCGCCCTTGCGCGGTGCGACGACATCACGTCTGCGCTGCCCCATTTGGAGGCGGTGCGTTCGTGACGTTGTCATGGCAGCCCCCATGTGGAAGGGCACCGCCATTTTGTATGGACTCAGTCCGTACTAGGGTTAGGGGCGTCCGGAAGCGACGCCCCTTTTTAACCCTAGTACAGACCGAGTCCGTAGTTTAAGGCCCGTCTGTAACGGGCCAATGTGTGTCATAAGAATGCAGAAAGAAAATAACATTTTGAGCATCTTCTGCAACAATTATCTTGATAAGATTTTATCTCCCATGTGTCTGTTGGACTTCTCATTTCAATTGAGAGAGTAATTTTATTGTACAGCCAAAA
>NW_024837346.1:0-1208 GCF_019175285.1 Sceloporus undulatus
GGGCCTCCTGGAACACATTGGGAACACATTGGGAACGCACGGCGATGACGGCGGCGGCGTTCCGCTGTGCGGTAAACTAGCATTCTGGGACCCATCGGGTTCCCATCACGTTTCGGGCTCGTGCCCATGAGAATGCATTGGGGAACATTTTTTCCCCAGTGCGATAATGTTCTTGCTGTCTCAGGAGTGAAAGCTGTCTGAAACAGAAAGCCTTGTGGTCGATTGAGTGCTCCTTCAACAGTCCCTCTTGCTGCATGTGCACACACATACCCTCGACTTATCCACAGGTCATGGCTAAATCCATAGTTTTGGCCCCCAAACCTGCCCTTGACTTATACATGAGATTGATTTATAGTCATGTATATACAGTAAAATGAATCTAATTTACAAATTTAAGAGCAAGCCAAATCCCAAAATACAATAGGGATTTATAGTACCTTCAGAATTAGTTTATTGTCAAGAGGTACTGAATGAGCAGATTATGAAAAGTGAGTCCAGTTGGCCCTTGGAACTCATGGCTGATCCGTTCCAAACCCACCCCCACAAGTTCCAAAACTTGCACATATTCAATCCCCATAGGTTTGAATGGGGCACATGCCACAGGCACACGCTCCATTAGTGTTAATGGCAGTCACCCCTCCACAGATTTAGTCTGCAGATCTCAAGTCCGCAGAACTAGTGACAGGAGAGTAATAATATAACACATATGCTTAAGTAATTAAATCCCATTGATTTCCATGAGGGTATTTTTTTTTTGGGGGGGGGGGTAAGATCTGTTTTCCACACTTTAGATTTTACCAACTGCAATAGCATTAATACAGCAGACAAGGAATAGTAGACAGGGACATGAAAGGTACACACAAATCTTCCCTTTTGTTGAATGTATTAATGTGATATCACTTCATATCCATGTGCACACATACCAAGGCAAGAGGCAGGACATACCAAGCCCCTGTTGAGTCCTTAGCGATTTCTTTTGTAGACTAGCACTTGATTCTCTTGTGCGAATTATTCTCTTAAAGGTGGCATCTGTTGAAGGATGTGTTCTCTTGTAGCTAGTCTGTTGAGGGATTGCATGGTGGCGGTGAATAAGGCTGATGTTATCAGCTGGGCCAGGAACAGAAATAAATGGGCATCCATTTTCTCTGTTTCCATCACACCATTCTCTTTTCCTCTGCACCCAGTGGACCACTAGGGAGAGACAGATA
>NW_024837347.1:0-1208 GCF_019175285.1 Sceloporus undulatus
ATACTGAGAGAGAAAGAGCTATATGTACAAAGCAGAGTCTTCCCAGCCTTTCTCTCCTGAGTCCAGTTCTGCAGGTTGGGCTCCATTCCGGAAGGAAAGATGGAAGGAAGGAAGAAATGGCGTACTCCTTCCCTTCTTCCAAAGGCAGACATTATTGTAGAGGCTATAGGTGAGGTGTCCATTAACTCAGTGAATAAGGTCATACTGGATCACTTTGAATCTGTGAGTACTGAGGATGTGGACAAGCTCCTTGGAAGTGCGAAGAAGACAACTTGCCCTTCATGGCTAGTCCTCCAAGGAGGAGATGCACTTAGGACTCATCTGAGACGTATCATAGATGCATTTCTTAGGGAGGGCTATTTTCCATCTTGCTTAAAAGAAGCAGTGATTCAGCGTCTTCTGAAAAAGCCCTCCCTAGATCCCTTGGACATGAACAATTACAGATCCGTCTCCCATCTTCCATTTCTAAACAAGGTGATTGAGAAGGAAGTTACTCTTCAACTCCAAGCATTCTTGGAAGAATCAGATTATCTAGACCCATTTCAAACTGGCTTCAATACGGGATACGGAGTCAAGAATGCTATAGTCACCTTAGTAGATGATCTTTGCTTGAACACCGACAGATGAAGTGTGACCCTGTTGAAGCTTTTGGATCTCTCAGTGGCTTTCAATAGCATTGACCATGGTATCATTCTGGAAAGCCTGAGGGAGTTGGGGATCTGGGGCAATGCATTGCAGTGGATCCAGTCCTATCTCTCAAACAGATTCCAGACAGAGATGCTGGGGGACAGTTGTTCCTTTAAAAGGGAGTTTAAATTTGGTGTTCCTCAGGGCATCATCCTGTCACTAAGGCTGTTTAACATCTACATGAAACCTCTGGGAGAGATCATCTGGAGACATGGAGTGGAGTGCTATCAGTACACTGATGTCACCCAACTATATCTCTTCATGCCCCAGACCTCTGCATCAACTAAGGAAGGCATCTCCCCTCTCAATGAATGTCTTGGGGCAGTAATGTGCTGGATGAGGAGAAACAAATTACAACTGAATCCAGATAAGACCGAGGTACTTGATGGAGATCCTAATCCAGGTATGGAGGTTTGTCAACCGGTCCTGGATGCGGTCACACTTCCCCTAAAGGACTGTGTTTGCAGTTTGGGGGTGCTCCTGAATCCATTGCTCCAGATGTCAGTTCAGATAGATGTGAT
>NW_024837348.1:0-1208 GCF_019175285.1 Sceloporus undulatus
TGTGTGTGTGTGTGTGTGTGTGTGTGTGAACTCATGCTTCTCAGTCGCGCTCAAAATGGAGGACGTTTTGGAACTCCTCCTGGACAGAAGGTTGAAATGTAGGGCATGCCTTGGTAAAAGGAGGACGGCTGGTCAAGACAAATGTAGGGCGATATAAAATAAACGCTAAAAACACTCATAGAAATAGATATAAACTCGTGTTTCTTAGTCTTGCTCAAAATGGAGGACTTTTTTGGGATTCCTCCTGGGGAGGAGGTTGAAATGGAGGACATGTCCTGGAAAAGGAGGGCGACTGGTCGCCCTGGACACCTCAAGAAAAATATAGGGCACTGCAAAATTTAAAAATTGAAAGCACTCCTGGAAATAAATAAATACAGACAGACAGACAGACAGACTCATGGTGCTGATTCCTCCTGGGCAGAAAGTTGAACTGCAGCAGGGCAGGGCATGCCCTGGGAAAAGAGGGCTCCTTGGAGAGTCAAGGAAATGTAGGGCATTCCAAAATAAAAGCTAAAACACTCATAGAAACACACACACATATATATATATATATATCGTCCTCCATTCTGAGCTAGGCTTAAAAGCACGAGTTTAGAGAGACATATATGTCTCTCTAAACTCGTGCTTTTAAGCCTAGCTCAGAATGGAGGACGATATATATATATATATATGTGTGTGTGTTTCTATGAGTGTTTTAGCTTTTATTTTGGAATGCCCTACATTTCCTTGACTCTCCAAGGAGCCCTCTTTTCCCAGGGCATGCCCTGCCCTGCTGCAGTTCAACTTTCTGCCCAGGAGGAATCAGCACCATGAGTCTGTCTGTCTGTCTGTCTGTATTTATTTATTTCCAGGAGTGCTTTCAATTTTTAAATTTTGCAGTGCCCTATATTTTTCTTGAGGTGTCCAGGGCGACCAGTCGCCCTCCTTTTCCAGGACATGTCCTCCATTTCAACCTCCTCCCCAGGAGGAATCCCAAAAAAGTCCTCCATTTTGAGCAAGACTAAGAAACACGAGTTTATATCTATTTCTATGAGTGTTTTTAGCGTTTATTTTATATCGCCCTACATTTGTCTTGACCAGCCGTCCTCCTTTTACCAAGGCATGCCCTACATTTCAACCTTCTGTCCAGGAGGAGTTCCAAAACGTCCTCCATTTTGAGCGCGACTGAGAAGCATGAGTTCACACACACACACACACACACACACACA
>NW_024837349.1:0-1208 GCF_019175285.1 Sceloporus undulatus
CGGTGTTATCAGTATGCTGATGACACCCAAATATGCTTCTCTGTCTCGCCGACTGATGCAGTGACTAAGGATGGAGTCTCTCCTTTGAACGCCTGCCTGGAGTCGGTAATGGGCTGGATGAGGGAAAACAAACTCAGTCTGAATCCAGAGAAAACGGAAGTGCTTGTGATAGGCTCCCCAGGCCTGGGGAAGGAAGTTTATCCACCTGTCCTGAATGGGGTCACACTTCCCCTGAAGGACGAAGTTCGCAGTTTAGGAGTACTTCTGGAATCGTCTCTGCCGTTGACATCTCAAGTAGATGCGACGGTCAGAAGTGCTTGCCAACTGCGACCCTACCTGGGCCAAAAGTGAAACTGTGGTACACGCTCTAGTAACCTCTCATTTAGATTTTTATTATGCACTCTACATGGGGCTACCCTTGTACCAAGCCCAGAAGCTTCACTAGTACAAAACATGGCAGCCAGATTGGTCACCGGTGCATCCGGGTTTGACCATGTAACACCTATTCTGAAAGATCTCCACTGGCTGCCTATTCGCTTCCGAGCACAATACAAGGTGTTGGTTATTACCTATAAAGCCCTATATGGCTTGGGCCTGGGTTACTTGAGGGACTGTATCTCCCCATATAATCCGCCCCACACACTCAGGACATCTGGGAAGAACTTGTTGGAAATTCCATCTTCCAAACATGTTTCTACATCCCGGATGGCCTACTCAGTGGCTGCCCCACAAATTTGGAATGGTCTCCCCGAGGAACTCTGTCTTGTGACCTCCCTGGTAACATTTAAAAAGAGGCTCAAAACCTTCCTCTTCTGTCAAGCCTTCCCCCCTGGAAAATGAAGCTGTGTATTCCCATTGATGCTCTGCCTTACTCTGTTGAATGATTGAATGATTGTTTTTAGATTGTATATTGTATTTAGTGCTCTTGGTTTTATCTATTTTATGATAAATAAAATACATACTTGTGAGTATGTATTTTCCCTGGAAGATGATTAACCATCCATTATGAAGCCAAGCCCTCCCTCCAGTCCATCTGCCTTGGTCCAGGCCTCGGAGGTTGAGAGGAACTGCTGGACCTCTTACCCTTTCCCTCCACCACTCCCTTCTCCTTCTGTGTCATGTCTTTTTAGATTGTAAGCCCGAGGGCAGAGAACTGTCTAATAAAAAGATTGCATGTACAGCGCTGTGTAAATTTACATTGCTTCATA
>NW_024837350.1:0-1208 GCF_019175285.1 Sceloporus undulatus
TTATCTCTTAAAACTATAACTAATACAGAGATCATACTATGCATTCTGATATCGAATTAGTCTCTTCCTTTTCGTGTCATCAAATAATCCAGTACTGGTCTCCATTGTTTATTTACCTCATTAACATTTTCATTTCTGAGTAAATATGTTAATTTATCTGCTATTATCATATCATATATCTTGTTGTACCATTCTTCCCTTACCGGTGTTTCTTTACATTTCCATTTTCTTGCAAATACCATTCTTGCTGCAGTCACCAGGTAAAATATCACTTTTCCATATTCCTTTTCTATCTTTGTATCTGTTATTATCCCTAATAGGAATAAGATCATATCTCTCTTTATTTTGATATTTAGTATTTTTTCTATTTCAATGTGGATCTCTTTCCAAAATTCTTTCGCTTTTTTTACATTCCCACCACATGTGTTTAAAAGTTCCAATTTTTCCCTTACAATTCCAGCATTCTGGTTTACCCTTTTTATTAATTTTGCATAGCTTTTCTGGTGTCAGGTACCATCTATATTGAGTTTTATAATAGTTTTCTTTTATATCAGCACAGAGGGTATATTTTATTCTTTTATTCCAATTTTTTTTCCCAATCATCCAACATTATTGGTCTCCCTATATCTTGTGCCCAGGTTATCATAAAATGTTTGATTGTTTCATTTTCCATCTCTAGATTTAATAAAAGTTTATATAATTTGGATATTCTGTGTTCCTCCTCATTAATTAAAATTTTTGCCAACTGTGTCCCTTCTTTTTTCAATCTGATGTGTTTTGGCGTCTAATTTATATCTTTCCACCATCTGCATGTAGAGGAACCAGTTACAATTTAACCCTTCTCCAATCAGTTCTTCCATTGTTTTTACTCTATATTTTCCTAATTCCTTCTTAAGTAAATCATCATATGTTATCCAATCCATTTCCTTCATTTTTTCTCTTCTAAAAAATGCCTCATTAATGGATGTCCATCTGGGAATTTTTTGCATGATGTGTGGCTTGTATTTCGTCCATATTCTGAAAAGGGATTTTCTTACCATATGGTTGTTGAAATTTTTGTTCACTTTAATTTTGTCATAGATAAGGTACGCATGCCACCCATAAATATTGTCAAACCCTTCTAGTTCTAGTAATTTGTGATTTTTTATTTGTATCCACTCTCTTACCCAGTCTAAACAACATGCATTATAATACATCCTAAAATTTGG
>NW_024837351.1:0-1208 GCF_019175285.1 Sceloporus undulatus
AAGGAAGAGCAGCATGGATAGACATCAGGGACAGAGCAGGGGAGCCTGAGAGTTCCATGAGAAGGAACAATCGCTGCTAAGCCTCGGAGCAGGTGTGTGGTCATAGTGGGGGACTCCTTGCTCAGGGACACAGAAGCAGTGGTTTGTAGGCCTGACAAGATATCTCAAGAGGTGTGTTGTCTCCCTGGGGCAAAGATCCATGATGTGACAGACAGGTTGACAAGACTGGGCAAGCCTACTGACCAATGCCCCTTCCTTTTGGTCCATATGGGAACCAATGATACTGCAAGACACATCATTCAGAACATCAGAAGGGATTACAAGGCTCTTGGTAGGAAGCTGAAAGAAATGGATGCACAAGTTGTCATCTCGTCTCTTCTGCCAATTGAAGGGCATAGTCCAAGAAGGGAGAGGAAAACAGCAGATGTAAACAACTGGCTCTGCAGATGGTGCTGCCGAGAACGATTTGGATTCTTCGATCATGGGCTGCAGTTCCATGAGGAGGGACTTCTTGCAACGGATGGGTTGCATCTCATGCCAGTTAGAAGAAATGTTTTTGCCAACAGTTTCAAGAATTTGATCAGGAGGGCTTTAAACTGAATTATGTGGGGGAGGGAGACAGTATTCAGGAAAGCAAAAGGACTGGAGAAAATAGTCATACCGACACGGAGGAAACAAGACAAATAGTGCAAGGACCCACAGTGGAGGCAAAAAAACTTGCACAGGCAGCAAGTAAAGGGAACCCTTGGTCTTAGATGCTTCTACACTAATGCACAGAGCATGGGAAATAAGCACGATGAACTTCAACTCCTAGTATAACAAAGCAAATATGATATAACAGGCCTCACTGAAACCTGGTGGGATGAGTCTCATGATTGGAATGTGGAAATAGAGGGGTAAACCTTTTCAAGAGAAACAGGCCAAACAGGAAAGGAGGAGGAATAGCCCTATATGTCAGAGATATTTACACCAGTGAAGAGAGCCAGGACATCAATCCTGGAAGCCAGGTGGAGAGCATCTGGATAAAAATTAAAGGGCAGGGAAACAACAAGGATGTTATGGTGGGAGTCTACTACAGACCCCCAAGTCAGACGGAGGAATTGGATGATGCCTTTCTAGAACAGATGACCACACACTCAGAAAGGAGAGATGTAGTAGTGATGGGTGACTTCAACTACCCTGATATTTGTTGGAAGTCAAACTCAGCC
>NW_024837352.1:0-1208 GCF_019175285.1 Sceloporus undulatus
TTCAGGAGAGAGAGAAGCCAGCCCTCCGCTTTGGCCCCGCCCCTTCCTGCCGGGTCAGGGTCAGCGAGAGAGCGCTCCTAGAGCGGCGCTGCGGGGAAACCGGAAGGAGGAGCCGTCTAGGCAGCTCTCTCTTTCCCCTTGGAGGACCGAGGAGGAGGAGGAGGACGCGTTTAGTTTGTTGCCTGCCTGGCTTTAGTGAACCCTTTCCTGTCTTGCTATATGCTATTGATATGTATTATGCTACTACTGTATTTCTTACATTGTTCGCCATGGGCAGGTTTACTCTTATCTGTTTTATTGTTTCTTTGTACAGCGCTATATAAATAAAGCATAGTAATAATAATAACAATAATAATAATAATTGACTGCAGTGCTATTTTCCTCTCTTTTGTTTTCTATGTTGTCGCTTTCGTCTCCGTAATTTCTGCGCTCCTTTTCCAAGCCGCGTCCTCTGCTTCTCTCGCCCTCCGTCTTGATTGTCCCTCATCTCTATCTCTGCTCTTTGCCGCTCTCCTTGGACAACCAAAGCTTTGAGTTCTAGTTGTTGCTGCCCATCTTTTCTAGTGTCCTCTGTCCTGGTCTCTGTGTCATGTCCAGGCCAAGTTAGTCCAAGTCAGCCTTAAACAATGTCCAGTCTCATTGAAAGGAATGTGCAGCAAAGGGAATCACTATCCAATATCGCAGATCCCATGAAGACGTACAAATGCCAGGAGAAGAAGAAAAGAGAAGTGGCTAGTTCCTACCTCTTTGATCCACACCTCCCAGCTCTTCTCTACCTCTTGCTCTTGATATCGCGGTCGCCTTGGGAATAATAATGCTTTAAGTGGCTCAAAGGGAGCCTTGGTGAGAGCTGACAATCCCTGACGCACATCCCAGTTGGGGTATGGATGGACGGTAGGAGGCTTGATAAGAGAAGCTGCCCTTAGGAATCTTCTGACGTAGCAATTGTTAGAGAGCTTGTAAGCTAGTTTTGGAGGGAAGGCTGAAGCAATAGCCAAGGCCTGTCTCTTGAGTGTGTTTGGCTTGAGCCCCTTGTCAAGACCCTCTTGCAGGTATGACAGAAGGGAGCTCATGGTAGTCTTGTGCGGGTAGCCATTTGTTTTGTTTGCGCCACTTGGTAAAGGTTTTGTAGGAGCATTTATAAATTTGTCTGGTGGACGGGGGTCTTGCATTTTAAATGGTCTTAATAGCCTTATTGGGGAAAAAAA
>NW_024837353.1:0-1208 GCF_019175285.1 Sceloporus undulatus
ACCACGAAGAAGAAGGACAGGTTGCTTACCTGTAACAGTATTTCTTCGAGTGGTCATCTGCGAATACATACAAATGGGTTTAGACTGACAAGCTAAGGTATGCGGCGGAGGGAGTGTCCTGAGACCAAAGCTATGGTGAACCAAAGGTATATTTATTACAATAAAACACCTTGAACCACAAGAGTCAGTCTTTTTGTTCATGCACAAATCACATAGCAATAACTTTGCTAGACCTGAGAAGGGAACAGAGGTCGTGCAAGACCGATCCCATAGAACTTGTGCCAACATTCAACAAGTGTAAACAGTGTAAACTGTACAAGTAACAACGCAAACATCAGTAGTGCAATCAATGCAACCCTGAAACCAACACAGCCCTCCCGAAAGCTGCGTCTCGGATGGCCCTGGTGTCCAACCTATAGTGTTTTATAAAAGTCAGAGGTTGGGACCAGACAGCCGCCTTGCAGACATCCTCCAAGGGAATCCCTGACAGAAATGCAGAGGATGCTGCCATTGACCTCGTGGAATGGGACCGAACCCTGCCAGGGAGAGACTTGCCTAACAGTTCATAGCAGAGGTGGATGGTACTAGCCACCCATTTGGACAACCTCTGCGCAGACACAGGCAGCCCTTTTTTCGGTTCCGAGTAACATTGGAAAAGTCTCTCGGACCGACTTGAGGCAGCAGTTCTGTCCAGGTAAAAGGCCAGCGCTCTCCTGACATCAAGAGAGTGCAGGCGCCGTTCGTCATCCGACGCCGGGTTGGATGCGAGAGTGGGTAGCACAATGTCCTGGCACATGTGAAAGGCAGAGACAACCTTCGGCAAGAAGGTGATGTCCGTACGGAGGACCACCTTGTCCTTGTGGAACCTCAGGAACGGCTGGTCCCTCCGTAAAGCACAGAGTTCGCCCGCACGGCGGGCGGAGGTGATGGCCACAAGAAAAGCAGTTTTCCAAGTCACAAGTCTCAAGTCCGCTGTGGCCATCGGCTCAAAGGGCTTGGATTGGAGGGCAGACAGTACCGACTCCAAGCTCCAAGCCGGCGTTGGTACCGACACAGGAGGGTAAAGATTGGCACACCCCTTCAGGAACCCCTTCACCAAGGGGTCTTTGAAGAAAGAAACCCTCCCCCCGAATTGGTATTTGGCGCAGATGGCAGAAAGGTAGCATTTGATGGATGCGAGGGACAGCCCTCCATCCAAAAGTGCCATC
>NW_024837354.1:0-1208 GCF_019175285.1 Sceloporus undulatus
GTTGTCATCTTGGACACCACTCTGATGATGAGAGGGAACGGAGGAAAGGCGTAGAGAAGCTCCCCCGTCCAGAGGAAAGCGAATGCGTCTCCGAGGGACCCGTCGGATTGCTTCCTCGAGCAGAACTGGGGACAGTGGCTGTTCCACCTGGTCGCGAAGAGGTCGATCCGGGGGGTTCCCCACCGATCGAAGAGATCGCTGACCGTCTCGGGATGGAGCCTCCACTCGTGGCACACCGAAGGAGATCTGCTGAGGCGATCTGCCAGCTCGTTGTCCTCCCCGGGAAGGTGAATCGCCTGGAGGAGGACGTGTCTCTGGATGCACCAATCCCAGATGCGGAGCGTGAGATTGAGCAGAGTCCTGGACCTGGTACCACCTTGTTTGTTGATGTAATACATCACGGTGGTGTTGTCCGTTCTGAGGAGGACCACTCTTGATGTGACTGCAAACTCGAACGCTCTCAAAGCCTTCTCCACTGCGAGCATCTCCAAGGCGTTGATGTGGAGAAGCTTGTCTGGAGCGGACCACCTATCTTTGACGACGAGGTCGAGCAGGTGAGCGCCCCATCCTTCCAGGGAGGCATCGGTCGTCAGGGTCAGTTGCGCCTGGGGCTGATGAAAAGGCATCCCTGTACAGACGTTTGTGCTGTCTAACCACCATCTGAGGGAAGCAGCCACCGGTCTTGGTACCGTGAGCCACTTTGAAGGAGGATCCTCCAGCGGAGAGAAAACGGAGAGGAACCAGGATTGGAGCAGCCGGAGACGAAGTCTTGCCCAGGGGGTGACGAATGTTGTCGAGGCCATGTGGCCGAGGGCTACTTGGACGTCTCTGGCTCTCACCCTTCTGTGGGAGATGCACGGCCTGATGGACGTCGTCAAGGCCTGAAACCGATCCGGAGGGAGGAAGGCCAAGCAGTTGTCGGAGTCGAGGATGGCCCCGATGAACTTGACCTGTCTGGTCGGTGAGAAGTGGGACTTTTCCCTGTTGACGACCAGCCCGAGGGAGTCCAAGAGGTGCAAGGCGAATGAGACTGCCTCTTGCAGCTCGTCTTTGGATTCGGCTGCAAACAGCCAGTCGTCCAGGTAGGGAAAGACCATGAAGCCCTTCTGATGAAGGTATGCCACCACCGGTGCCATGCATTTTGTGAAGACACGTGGGGCCGTGGCCAAGCCGAAAGGAAGCACGTTGTAGTGGTACGAGTCGGCGCC
>NW_024837355.1:0-1208 GCF_019175285.1 Sceloporus undulatus
TGTTACCAGATCCAGTTGCTGTTGATGAAAAGGACATTTCCACATACAACCGCCGAGTCACATACATGTCCTTTTTACCAGTAGAGTGACCTTTTAAATTGGAAAACAAGCAGGCCACCATGGTCTGAGGACCCGACTGGCATGTCCACTCTCATTGAAGGAAAGAGGATTATCCTGATAGAATAAAATCCCAAACCAAACAAAAGGAAGGAGGAAAACAAGCAGGAGTTTTTTTTCCCCCTTAGAGTAGTCACTCAAATGGTTCCAATTGGAATAACAGAGAAAGACATTCCAACTTATATTATTCAAAGTACTTATCAACATGTACTGTTCACCAGTAGGGATTTATTAAACTGGAAAGTAACCAGATCCCCATGGTCGGAAGATCCTACTGGAATGACCACTTTAATTGAAGGCATCATGGGCACCCATATGCCCACTTGGCTTGATATACAACAATTGTTAAATGTTTTATTAAGTCTGGAAGAGAAGACCATGGTCTTAACCCAAGCCAGGGAAGAAGTGGGAGAGAACTATAAAGACTATACCAGACCGGAAGAAAATAACACCCCCTTCTGTCAACCTATTGGAAGAGACTAAAGTTTATACAATCCACTGAACAGCCCATAAGTTCTAAATGCTCCTGGATGCCCGTGCCTTTGAAATAGACTTTGCCTGAAACTAGAAATTTGCGATGAAATTTGAAAAAGCCTATGTCCGTTTGCTCTGAGGACTGTGTTTAAAAATTTTAAAAGGAGCAAACAGAAGATAAACCCAGGAGCATGGGCAGAAAAAAAAGAAGATTAAAAGCCTGGAGTGTTTAAAATGAAAAATGAAAGATGGGTGTTAGAATAATTTAAAAACACCCAAATGGACTGTGTATCATATAAGAAGAAAAATCACATTAATGAAATACCAGTTTGTGTGAAAAACACTCTTGTTAAAGGAAAATATAATTCCAATCTGTGTGAATTTAAAAGGAAATATTATTATTATTAACCTTTATTTATAAAGCACTGTAAATTTACACAGTGCTATACACTATAATACATACAATGTACAAACAACAAACTTCCACAGATTGAGTTAGGAAATGAAGAACTTAAAGTAACAAAGACAAGCTTGAGATTTGGTTGTGAAAGCAGCAGAACAACCACATTTAAAGGGAAAAAGTTATTACTCACAAGAAGCCTTTGGATTGTGGGAAT
>NW_024837356.1:0-1208 GCF_019175285.1 Sceloporus undulatus
AGAGACATCGCAGACCATGGTTCCCTTTTACTTACTGCCTGTGCAAGTTTTTTTGCCTCCCACTGTTGGGTCCTTGCACTGTTTGCCTTG
Organism: Sceloporus undulatus; assembly: GCF_019175285.1. Lineage (NCBI taxonomy): Eukaryota > Metazoa > Chordata > Lepidosauria > Squamata > Phrynosomatidae > Sceloporus > Sceloporus undulatus. The sequence goes on from NW_024837356.1 coordinate 91, forward strand.
TTTCCTCTATGTCAGTTTGACTATTTTCGCCATCCCTTTCGCCTTCCTTAATATTGCCTCCCTTCCCCTCGGAACTCAGTTGTTGTTGTTATTGCAAATTTTGATTGGAAATCAGTAGCTAAATTCCAAATACTGTATAGCTTCTTTAATAACAGAACTAGCCACTAGGTGGCTGTAGAGATGCATCTGAGGAGAGGAAAGGGACTCTAAGGAGCCCCAGGGACTCTTTCCTTCTGCACTTTGATAGCATTTTAACTGCCACGCATGCCTTCTATGGGATCCTGGAATTTGTAGTTTGGGGAGGCAGGAGAGCTTTGGCAGAGAATTCTAAATAACTCATGGAACTACAAATCTCAGGATTCCATAGGATGAGACCGTTGCAGTTAAAGCACTATAGGTGCGTAGTATGAAAGATGAAGACATCCTTCATTCTCCTAGAGATACCTTTGAGCTCCAGGAGGAGTCTTGCACCTTCCACATCTCCCCAACCCCACCCCTTATAGCAATAGCAATAATATTTCTAAATCTATATTATCAGTGCACTTAAGCACTCCCTAAGCGGTGTACAGTGTGTAAGCTAATTGCCTCTAACAAGATGGGTACTCATTTGAGTGACCTACAGAAGGATGCCAGGCTGAACAGACCATGGAGCCTGGGGATCAAACTTACAACCTTGTGGCTGTGAATGGCTGCAGTACAGGAATTTAACCACTGCGCCACCAGGAAGCCTAGTCTGTAGTTTTCTCTTCTCCCTCCCCGCTTCATGCTCCAGGACTTCTTTCACTGGCCATAACTCACTGGTGGCACAGGGACTTGAAATGGTCTCTTCAACTGCCAGTATCTTCAGTTACAGTAGCAATACTGGAGTCATGTTGAAGACAGCACTATTGAAACCCTTGGAGTGTGGTGGAGTCTCCTTCTTTGGAGGTCTTTAAGCAGAGGCTGGATGGCCATCTGCCGGGTATGCTTTGACTGAGATTGCCATGTTGGACTGGATGGCCCTTGTGGTCTCTTCCAATTCTACAATTCTACGATTCTATGATTCTATGAAACTCCGCTGGATTACTTTGGGCAAGTCACACTCTCTCAGCCTCAGAGGAAAGTAATGGCAACCCCCC
>NW_024837357.1:0-337 GCF_019175285.1 Sceloporus undulatus
ATATACTTCTGGATTCTGACACTGAGTGTGTGTGTGTCTGTGTGTGTGTGTGTGTGTGTCTGTGAGTTAGTGTGTTTGTGAGTGTGTGTAAGTGAGTGAAGCAGAGAGTCTGTCTTTGTCTGTGTCTGTCTGAGTGAATGTGATGAACCAGTGGATCTTCATGGGTGGAAGCCAGGGATGAAGTCTCCAGACAGAAGCCGGGGATGCGTCTGGGTTGAAGCTGGCCGAAGGCAGAGCCCAGCCCTCTTACCTCTTGCATTCTTGTCTTGCAGGTACGAGAAGCTTTGTCGTTGTTGTGGTGTGAGAATTCTGTGATTCAGCCATCTTCCTGAAGCAA
>NW_024837357.1:437-1208 GCF_019175285.1 Sceloporus undulatus
AGTTAGTGTGTTTGTGAGTGTGTGTAAGTGAGTGAAGCAGAGAGTCTGTCTTTGTCTGTGTCTGTCTGAGTGAATGTGATGAACCAGTGGATCTTCATGGGTGGAAGCCAGGGATGAAGTCTCCAGACAGAAGCCGGGGATGCGTCTGGGTTGAAGCTGGCCGAAGGCAGAGCCCAGCCCTCTTACCTCTTGCATTCTTGTCTTGCAGGAACGAGAAGCTTTGTCGTTGTTGTGGTGTGAGAACTCTGTGATTCAGCCATCTTCCTGAAGCAAAGCCACTCTTTGTCTATTGTCTGGATTGTTGTTGTGATTAACCGCCTTCAAGTCGATTTCAACCCATTGTGAACCTGTGGGTGATACTTGTCTGGATATTTACATGTAAAATCTGCTTTCAAAACCCAATAAATATGTTTTGGAAAAATATTCTTTTTAAATTGTCCACAATCACCATCATTATTTGCATTCTTCTATGCATAGTTTATACAGAATAGAAGGGATTCATGGAATCATAGAGCCAGAAGAGACCCCAAGGACCATCCAATCCAATCCCATTCTGCCATGCAGAAAGACGCCATCAAATCACCCCTGAAAGATGGCCATCCACCCTCTGTTTAAAGTCCTCCAAAGAAGGAGACTGCACCACATTTTAAAGCAACGTATTTCACCATTAAACAGTTCTTACTGTAAGGAAGCTCCTCCTAATGTTGAGGTGGAATCTCCTTTCCTGTAGTTTGAATCCATTGCTCCAGGTCCTGTTCTTTTGAGCAGCAA
>NW_024837358.1:0-1208 GCF_019175285.1 Sceloporus undulatus
GGACAGAACCAACCACAGAAGGAGAGAGGTCCACTTTATCCCTGACTCCGACTGATCAGACAGAACCAACCACAGAGAGAGAGAGGTCCACTTTATCCCTGACTCCGACTGAAGGGACAGAACCAACAACAGAAGGAGAGTGGTCCACTTTATCCCTGACTCCGACTGAAGGGAAAGAACCAACCACAGAAGGAGAGAGGTCCACTTTATCCCTGACTCCGACTGAAGGGAAAGAACCAACCACAGAAGGAGAGAGGTCCACTTCATTCCTGACTCCAACAAAAGGGACAGAACCAACAACAGAAGGAGAGAGGTCCACTTTATCCCTGACTCCGACTGAACGGACAGAACCAACCATAGAAGGAGGGAGGTCCACTTTATCCCTGACTCCGACTGAAGGGACAGAACCAACCACAGAAGGAGAGAGTTCGACTTTATCCCTGACTCTGACGGAACAGACAGAACCAGCCACAGAAGGAGAGAGGACCACTTTATCCCTTACTCCGACTGAAGGAACAGAAGCAACCACAGGAGAGAGGTCCACTTCATCCCTGACTCCGACTGAAGGGACAGAACCAACCACAGAAGGAGAGAGGACCACTTTATCCCTTACTCCGACGGAAGGGACAGAACCAACAACAGAAGGAGAGAGGTCCACTTTATCCCTGACTCCAACGGAAGGGACAGAACGAAACACAGAAGGAGGGAGGTCCACTTTATCCCTGACTCCGACTGAACAGACCGAACCAACCACAGAAGGAGAGAGGTCCACTTTATCCCTGACTCCGATTGAACAGACAGAACCAGCCACAGAAGGAGAGAGGACCACTTCATCTCTGGCACCGACTGAAGGGACAGAACCAACCTCAGACGGAGAGAGGTCCACTTCATCCCTTACTCCGATTGAAGGGACAGAACCAACCACAGAAGGAGAGAGGTCCACTTTATCCCTGACTCCGACGGAAGGGACAGAACCAACCACAGCAGGAGAGAGGTCCACTTCATCTCTGGCACCGACTGAAGGGACAGAACCAACCTCAGACGGAGAGAGGTCCACTTCATCTCTGACTCCGACTGAAGGGAAAGAACCCACCACAGCAGGAGAGAGGTCCACTTCATCTCTGACTCCGACTGAAGGGAAAGAACCCACCACAGCAGGACAGAGGTCCACTTCATCTCTGACACTGACTGAAGGGACGGAACCAACC
>NW_024837359.1:0-1208 GCF_019175285.1 Sceloporus undulatus
AAATTACATCAAAATGTTATAGAGGTGGTACCTAACCCCCCCAAAACCCCACCAGATATACAAAGCTGGCAATACTAAGTGCTGGAAATGCGGGGAACCCGAGGGAAGCTTCTTTCATATTGATGGACATGCATTAAAGCTAAAGTATTCCTGCAAAGGATTCATGGAACCATCCAAAACATTCTTGATATAAACATTCCCTTTGAACCAAATTTATTTTTACTAAACATGACACATAACATAAAGTCAGTAAAATACAATAGAATTGTTTTATATATGCTCTCATGTGCAAGGATCTTATTTGCTCAAGTTTGGAAATCTACCATTACTCCTTCTATCGAAAATGGGTTAATTAAGATACAGTGCTACCTCGGGTTACGAAATTAATTCGTTCCGCCGCCCCATTCGTAACCCGATGCATTTCGCAACCCGAAAAGGTTTTCCGTTAGCGCTGGAAAGCCGCTAGCCGCGCTTGCGTTTAAATTTCGCGCCGAAAAAAATTTCGTAAACCGAAAAAACCTTCGTATCCCGGAACAGTTTTTTCCAATCTAACTTTTTCGTATCCCGGAAATTTCGTAACGCGATCAATTCGTATCCCGGGGTACCACTGTATATGAAGCTAGAAATATGGACATAGTATCTGCCTTACTAAGAGGGAAATCAAAAGAATATTTAGAAATGGAATGGAGTTGTCTTAAAACATTTGAAGAAAAGGGTGATAAAGTTCTGTTAAATTAATAGTTAATATTTTGTTGATATTTGATAATTTAAATACTGTCATGGGAATATCTCAATGTAATAAAAAAATTGAAAATAAAAAAAGGAAGACTCACATCATTGTTGTGGGGAGTGCCACACACCGAGTTGTATAGCCACATTCTGTGCTGCTCATGGCCTTTCTTCAGGTGAGCGATTAGCAGTTCGAGGGTGGTGACACGCTCCAACGCTGCAATGGTCAAAGGAAGTGTTTAGACTTTGATTGTTGTTTCTTGCTCCCTTCACCCTTAAATGTAGGGGCCATTCAGACTACATCTTACCCTGGTTCCCAAACCAGTTTAAAGGTTGGAAGTTCACACTCGTACCGATTTTAACACAACTCGATCAGGGGCTTGCGCAAGAGATCTAGGGCAAATCCCCCTTAGCCCTGTTTTTCTGAAAGCGGACTGTTGACCCTTTCTTTTTGGAAACAACCGGCTCTTCCCTGCTGC
>NW_024837360.1:0-1208 GCF_019175285.1 Sceloporus undulatus
GTTTCTGCCCCCAAGCAACAATTGCAGTATAAATATCTGTCCTGGATGGATGTTCTTTGACAGTCTGTGGGTTTATATGGCTAAGCACCTCAATGCACTCGCCAACCCCACTTGTCACAGGAGCTCCTGACTTCTCTTCCCATTTCAAACCCTCAGCAATTGGAATCCAGAGCCGTTTAGGTAACGTATTAACATTATGAAAGTCTTACATCTCTTCACCACTCTCACCTGTTATCTAGTTCTTGTGCATGTGTGTGAAGGCTTACATGTGTGTGTGTGTGTATTTTGCTATTCCCCCTAAATAAAACAGAAAACCTATTTCAAATGCCTTTGGAGTACTGTGTGCTTCTGGGACTGGTATAGTTGGGTTGAATCCCGAGGTCACTCTTGCCCCAACCAAACTATATTTCTCTTTTCAGCTAAGTACCAAATTCCCTTAAAAGCATGACACTTGTGGGTGTCCTTCCCAGACTCCAGTATTTTGGATAACAAAGGGCCTTTGGAATCAACCGTGGAGTAAGCAAGCTCAGGTAGGAAAAGAAACATTAGAGAAGAAGCAAGTTGTGTGTCTCCCTTTCCTACCTTCATAGATATTACTCATAATTGCTAACTGGAACCCTTAAATATGTCTTAAAACAAAGTTTTGAGCTGGTTCTCAGAAGTTCATTCAAACCAGTTCTTAAAATCTGTGAGTTTGGTGGCTGCCTCCCAATCCCCAAGGCCCCTCTCCTGGCCCTTCCCAGAGGTCCCTTCCTCTCCACATACACCTAGGCGATCCAGGCTTTCCTCCTGCCTTCCCCTCCTGGCTCCCAGAGGCCTGGTCCGCTTCCCTTTCTCCCTCCGCTCTCCAACCTTCCCTCTTGCTCATCTGCACTGTTTTATCATTTCACCTTCAGCATCTCTCCTCCTTTTATATTTTTCACATTCCCTCCATCTCTCTATCACAGACAGAAACACAACCACAGAGAGTTTTGTGATGCATAAAAAGGACACTTTGAGGCCCATTTGTTGAGAAAGGCAGGATAATCAATATACAAATAACTCATTGGGAAAGGCAGAGGAAGGGGGATTGGGACATGGACTCCAATTTTGGTGAGGGTCACGTGCCAGAAAGCAACCTTTAAACAGCCTTAAGACATCTCTAAGACACGGATGGACTACTGTCAGGGATGCTTTGATTTAGATTTCCTGCATGGCAGGGGATTGGA
>NW_024837361.1:0-1208 GCF_019175285.1 Sceloporus undulatus
AAAAAAATCCATATGGAAAGGACACAAACCTCAGATTAAATGGGAGGCGCTCAAAGATGCTTCAGAGAGAGAGGGCTATTCGCTCCCAGACTTCAGATTATATTATTGGGCATGTAATCTAATTTGGATCCAAAACTGGATTAAATTAGAGGACAAAGAAATGCTTGATCTGGAGGATGTGCAGTTAAGATTTGGTTGGCAGGCCTTCTTATGTTATGAGAAGCTGCAGATGAATAAAGATTACAATAACCATCCAATGAGGAAATCTTTACTACTCACTTGGAACAAGATTAAAAAGACATTTTATTTTAAGTTACCACTTCGGACATCGGTCCAGAAGGCCCTCTTCGGTAGATGGATAAGCATCAGTCATTGGCTCACTTACAAACATTGGCTTAAGAAGGATCAATCAGGGAATTGGTCGATAAGATCTAGGGAAGATATTAACAAGGATGGACATAATAGACAGTGGTTTAATTCCTACCAGCTAAAACAAAGATTTCTGGTAGACAACAAAACAATAGGGATCGAAGCTAGACTAAACGGATGGGATGATTTGTTCTGGCAACCTGATAAGAAAAAGATATCCAAATGACACAAACTACTGTTGAGCAGGAATATGGAACAGGAGACTGTAAAAGAGTATATGGGGAAATGGGCGCAGGATATGGGATGCAAAATGGAAATGGAAGAATGGCAAAACGCCTGGAATAGAACAAATACATTTACATTAGCGCAGGATCTAAAAGAGAATCACATGAAAATAATGAACAGGTGATATTACACCCCATGGAAGCTAAACAAACCTTATAAATGAGGACAGGGGAATTAATTGTTGGGGGTGTGATTGTTAAAAGGGAAACATCTATCATATATGGTGGCATTGCAGGGAAATTCAGACATTTTGGAAGAAACTACATGACTCAATACAGCAGATATTGGGAATAAAATTCCCAATGAGCCCTAAATTGTACTTACTCAATATAACTTGGATTTTAAGCCCACAGGACGAAAGACAATATTGGAGGATTACATTATATCTTGTAACAGCAGCTAGAATTGAAATAGCAAAGTTATGGAAGTCAGATGAGACTCCAAGACGGGAAAATTGGATGCAGAGAGTTAATGATTACAGGGAACGGGACAAACTCTCTTGTAGGGCTCAGAATTACGAAATGGCAAAAAGAGAAGAGGAATGGGAAAAGAAT
>NW_024837362.1:0-1208 GCF_019175285.1 Sceloporus undulatus
ACTGTATGCCAGTAGAGGGCACATTGAGATTTCCCCTTCTTTAAGTGGCACATCACTTAGGAAATTTTAACTGCTTTGGTTCTGCTCTCTCTCTCTCTCTCTCTCTCTCTCAGTCTCTCTCTCTCTCCCTCCCTCCCTCCCTCCCTCTCTCTCTCTCTCTTTCTTCTTCTTTGCTCATATTGCCTAAATTTCATCATCAACAGGAGTGGGTTATTTGTGGACCATCAGTTGCAGTTGGACTGCAGAACCCATTATCCTTCACCGCTGGGTATACTGGCTGAAGCTGATGGGAACTGCACTCCAATAAACTTAGGAGGGTGTAAAAATTGCCCATCTCTCATCTAAAATGGTGGTCTTATCTTACCAAGTGGGCTAACATGATCTTAGTTTGATTTAAAAGCAACTTGCATTAGAATTTAGTTAACCCTTGACCCTTGCAAAGTGATAGGATCTTATATGGAGGAGGGAGAAAGAAGTAATATTCTTCAGCATAAATTTTGACAGGAGAATGTTTATCTTTTGACAAAAGGTTACTTATGTGATTGTTTGTGCAGATGTATATTCTGGAAACACAACTATCTGCTGAGTTGCCACTCATACAGCAGGAGCAAGAGTCCCTGAGTTCAGTGGCAATTTCTCAAGGAATACAGACAGAAGAAATGAGTTCACGTTTCAGGTGTCCTGCACCACTTTTCTCAAAGTATGCCATGCACCCCATCTAGTTTGACCTATAGTGTTTCTGAATTCATTGCAGAACCAATAAACATTATGTTCGGGAATTTTTATGGGTGATGTGAGAAAGTAGTCAACTGAAGGTCCAGCAAAATCACTAACATATCAAGATACATGGAAAAAATAGGTTGATAGTAACTTTGCTATTCAGATATCTCTGTGTATAAATATTATGTTAGCAACTGTGTTGTATTTTGAAATTTTGTTGCCTCATTTCTGTAATGACTTGTTCTAATGCATCTCACTGACATCTCATGCACTACTAATACTGTATCAGTATCACTGAACTCCACCTCAAGAGTGGAAAGTTAGTGGGAATTTTTTTCCTTAATCACTAAAAAGCAATGAAAATATATTAATACATTTACATTGAAAAGTGGACTTTATAATATGTAATTGTTGGAGTTTACATTTATGTTATATGATAACATTAAAACCCTTATGAGAATGAAGTGAAAACACATTTCCATGATATT
>NW_024837363.1:0-1208 GCF_019175285.1 Sceloporus undulatus
ATGGAGGGCCAGAGGCACAAAGGTATACACTGCCTTCCTTTAGGTCCAAGGAGCCTGGCCTCCTTCTGACTCTGGAGCCTAAAGAGAGAAAGAGATTTGAGGTTCCGGAACCTTATTCCCCACAGTCACAAGCAGCAGAAAATGGCCACCAGAACACAAAATGGCCTCCAGAACACAAAATGGCTGCCAGAGCACAAAATGGCCCCTCTGCCTGAGTGCTTGGCAGTTGCCGGTTTGAGGCCTTCAGGGGAGAGAGAGAGAGACAGAGGGAAGAGTGGAAGGAGGTCCTGAAGGGAGGAGGTCTTGGGAGACAGAGAGCCTTCCTGAGATATTCGGGGTTCGCTTCCTAACAAAGGGGTTTCTAGCCTCATAAAAGATTTGGGGCAAACTGGATCTGAAAGGCAGCAGTAGTCTTTTGTCTTGCCAATGGGATTTAAAGTGTATTTCCTGGACTTGATCTCCCAGCATCCACATGGCCAGAGAGAGGAGGGGTCCTGCCCTGCAGTAAGGCCCCTCCAATCCCTGTGAACTGAGGACTACAACTCTCACATCTTCTTGACCAGACACATTGGCAATATATTTCTTTCTTTCTTTCTTTCTTTCTTTCTTTCTTTCTTTCTTTCTTTCTTTTTCTTTCTACCTAGCTGGCTTGTGAGGTGTGATTAAGGCCTGTTAGTGGTTTTACCCCTCTTGTTGTTGTTGTGTGCCTCCAAGTCGTTTCCAACTTATGGCAACCCTAAGGCAACCTTATCATGGAGTTTCCTTGGCAGGTTTCTTCAGAGAGGGGTTGCCATTACCATCCTCTGAGGCTGAGAGAGTGTGATTTGCAATGGGTCACCTAAGTCCAAAACACACTGCAGCAATAATCCAATCTGAGACCGCTTTAACTGCCCTGGCTCAGTGCTAGGGAATTCTGGGAAATATAGTTTTGTGAAACATTGAGCCTTCTCTGTCAGAGAGCTCTGGTGCCACAATAAACTCCATTTCCCAGGATTCCCTAGCACTGGGCCAGGGCAGTTAAAGTGCTCTCAAACTGGACTGTTGCTGCCGTGTGTTTTGGACCTTACTTGGCCGCAAACTGTCCATAGCCTGCAATGCATCTCCTAATTCTGTTGGCAGCCCCTCCCTCCCAACACTTTCTCTTTCCCCCCAAAACAGCGCAAAGCTGGCAGATGGAAAGAGGTTTTAAAGCAGCATTTAAATCTGCC
>NW_024837364.1:0-1208 GCF_019175285.1 Sceloporus undulatus
CCAGTGCAGAAAGGAGCTCCTTTTTGCCCCACAGAAAGGCCATATCAGGGCCACAGCATAGTCTTAACATAGTGCAAGAAGGAGCTGCAAAAAGCAGCGTGTTTGCCGTGGCCCTGATCTGGCGCTCAAAGGGGCGACCTGAATATCCCCTTAATTTCCAGAAAATGGGGCTAGGATTGGAGTCCTAGGGTTGGCCCCAGCCTTCATCACTCCCAAAAATGTCAACAGGAGGAGGGCTGGGTAGGACTCATGTGTCTGATTGATATTAATGGGTCTATTTTTTCTTCCAATAATCTACATAAAAATCATAATGTATAGATAGACAGCAATAACAACAACAACCCAATAATAACAACCATAGCAACTGCAATATTTAAATGTCTATATTTAATGTTTCCCACTGCCTTCCCCTAAGGCTGAGAGAGTGTGACATGCTCAGTCACCCAGAGAGTTTCTATGTTGGAGAAGGGATTCAAACCCTGATCTCCAGAATCGTAGTTCCACTATGCTCAAACCACTAGGCCACACTGGCTCCTATATAATGGACATTGTTTCACTGAGCCATTGTATGTCATGGACTTGGCCCAGCTTCCTCATCCATAGAGGTCATGTTAGAAGCCCCCTTCTCCTCCTCCATTTCCAGGCCCAGCTCCGTCTGAATGCCCTCCAACTCTCCCAGTTTGGCAGGGACCCTCCCCTGTTTCATCCTCTGCCCTCCCACCTTTTCAGATGCTCTTCAAAGGCCACAGTTTCCTCCTCCTGCTGCCATTTCTCCCCTTCTCTTGAGCTCACTGCCATTGCTGCAAACTGAGTCCAAAGGGCAAAAGGAGTCTGCCCTCCATGAAGACAGCCAAGGAGAAAGGAGAAGAGGGCCCTTCCTTGCTTCCAGCCCCCAAAGCTGCCTCCCTACAGAAGACCCTCCAGACCCCCATCCTTGGCTCCAAAATGGGGCTCTTCCCCCTCAGCCATCCTTCTCACAGAGGAACCAAATTTGGGGGTCCCCCATTACCATCTCGAGGCCCCCACCTTCCCTTTCCTGCCAAGGAAACCCAGAAGGAGCCCTTCTTCTTCCTAAGCAGCCAACGGCCAAAGCCACTAGCCTTCTAGAACCCTATTCAGGCTCCAAGCCAACCGCCAACCTTTCCCAGAATTCCACGCTCTCCCTCCTTCCAGCGGAGGAGACTGGGAGACGGAGCAATGGGTGCAAA
>NW_024837365.1:0-1208 GCF_019175285.1 Sceloporus undulatus
GGTACTACTGAAAAGAGAAACAGAAGGTGAAGTGGTTAAAGAAACATATGTTAAATGGTCGCAGAATATTGGTCATAGTATCACCTTGGACAAATGGCAAAGGACTTGGGGACAAGACCTGAGATTTACTTGCAGTATGGATGTGAAGGAAAACTTCTACAAGATGCTATATCGCTGGCATTACTCCCCTAGTAGAATTGCTAAAATAAAAGGGGGAAATTTGAGTTTATGTTGGAAATGTCCTAGTTTATCAGCAACTTTTTATCACGTATGGTGGACTTGCCCAGTAGCGAACAAATATTGGAAAACAATCCATGAGGTTACACAAAAATTTTTACAGGTTAAAGTTAACTTTAAACCGGAGGTTTTTCTGTTAAACATACTGGATGACAAAGTTGAACGCATTTATTTGAAGTTTTTATTATATGCTTTTACTGCTGCAAGATTGGGTTATGCCAAACGATGGAAAGATAAAAATGCTCCAACAATTTGGGACTGGTTGGAGAAATGGATGAGTATGGTACAATTGGATAAGATGACATTGTTGAGACAGGACAGATGGTCTGAGGACTGGGAAGAAAATTGGAAAAAAATATATGATTACGTTAAAAAAAATGATAGGCAAATAGACTGCAAATGTGAATCTTAGTTTATGTTATATCTTTCGGAGACAGACATAAGATATGCTTGATTGTAACCCATTGACCAATTTATTGTACAAGGTTGCAGAGTGGGGGGATTGGAAGGTAGGGAGGTGAAAGGGTGAAAAACAGGAAACTCATCAAAGTGTATTATAGTATAAACACTATATTATAGTATAATTGTGTAACTTTTACTAGGTTGGTAGCTGTAACATTCTGATTTAACAATAAAAAAATATATAAACATTTAAAAAAAATCAGCAATTTTTTTTGCGTGTCCTTCACTTTTTTTAAAAAAGTGTCCACCATTTGAAAATGTCGTCCTACATTTGTCCCAGTTTATTTATTTATTTATTTATTTATTTTAAAAAAATATTTAATTATTTATTTTTTTGCTTCGGCCCCCCAGTTGTCTGAAGGACAGCAACCCGGCCCCCGGCTCAAAAAGGTTGCCTACCCCTGATCTAGACAAATTTAACCCAGACAATGAAGAAATAGATGTAGTAAAAAAGTTCTCATGCCTGGGATCAAACATTGATAGAAATGGGGCCTGTAATCAGGAAATCA
>NW_024837366.1:0-831 GCF_019175285.1 Sceloporus undulatus
TATATATATATTATACATATATGGAGTCATCCCCTTTCTCTGAATAGAGTAGTAAAACGTGAGAGCTTAGTGCATCCTGGGAGCACCTAAAAGAAGCATGGATCCCTTCTACTCTCTCATCCATCCAGCGTTTAGGATGAGCACAAATGTCTGCCAAAATATTGGCATCATTGCCCTTTGCTTCGTCCTTTACATCCTTTGTTACACACCCCTACTACATTTTACCCTCAACTTACCCACGGGTCATATCAACACCTGTAATTTCGGTCCTAACATTAATGTGTCCTAATTGTAAACCTAGTTGTAAACCTACTAAACTGTAGGGATGTGTTACCGTTATCCTGGCTGGCTTTCTTTTTCTTCTTCTTCCTCGCTTTCTTCTTGCCCGGGGTCTTGCCAGTCTTGGTCCCCTCACCCTCGGACATAACTTCTCGATGTCCCAACTCCGTCTTCCCGTTGGGTTTCCGTTCCTGAGCCTAAAAAGGTAGGAATAAGAAGGAAAGTTCAAGGTACCTTTGCAATGGCGACGTCTGTCTGTTTTACACCAGTTTGTTAGCTAAGGACTCCCATCTAGTAATGTAATCCTGAAAGCCCATTTTAGAGAGCATAACGTTGGATGATACTCCTCAATAATTTTCCTCTTTCTCCCCTTCCACCCTGATGGAGACCCCCAACTGCCCCCTTTCTCAATATTTCCCCCTAAGAAACTGCCCCACCATGACTGAACCCCCATAAAACTACCCCTTTCATCAATATTTCCCCTCAGAAACTGCCCCATAATGACCAAACCCCCATAAAACTACCCCTTTCTTCAATATTTCCCTCAGAGAA
>NW_024837366.1:931-1207 GCF_019175285.1 Sceloporus undulatus
AATGACCGAACCCCCATAAAACTACCCCTTTCATCAATATTTCCCTCAGAAACTGCCCCATAATGGCCGAACCCCCATAAAACTACCCTTTTCTTCAATATTTCCCCTCAGAAACTGCCTCATAATGGCCGAACCCCCATAAAACTACCCCTTTCATCAATATTTCCCCTCAGAAGCTGCCCCACAATGACCGAACCTCCATGAATCACCCCCTTTCTCAATATTTCCCCCTAAGAAACTGACCCCCCATGACTGAACCCCCATAAAACTACCCCT
>NW_024837367.1:0-1207 GCF_019175285.1 Sceloporus undulatus
GACCACCACATATGAATGTAAGAGCCGCTGGCCTTGTTGCATCTCCAGCATAGTGGATTCTGATTTTTATATATCTTAGAAAGTTTTAGAGGCGTCAGATGCCATCTATACTGCATTTTCATGTAGTTTTCCTTAATCGCGACACAAGCTGTATGCTTCAGTCTAATGGTCCAATTTTTTCCCCATTGTTCTAATAGTAAACTCTCTCCAAGGTCTTGAGCCCATTTTATCATAACTGGTTTAATTAAATCCTCTTGCAGCTCAAGATTGAATAAGAACTTATACAATTTTGAAATCCTCCCTAAGTTTTTCCCAAAAATAATTTTATCAAAGTCAGATTGTTCATAACATATACCAACATATTTAAGGTCCATTGTAAACCTTTCTTTCAATTGCCTGTACAGGAACCAATTCATAGCATAACCTTCCTTCGTTAATTGTTCTATAGGTTTCATAGATGGCTGAAAAAATCTGCCTTCCACTTATACCTGTGGTTGACCTATAGTCGAGTATATATAGTAAATGGGCATGCTATCTTTCCAGCTGCTGGTGGTAGTAATGTAGAGAAGAGCAGCATCTTCTAATCTAAAACAGTTTCTTCTGATTTACATTACTGGGGTGAACCTTTCCACAAATAATGCTAGAATCAGCGTGCATGGAATTTCTTTCTAAAATATATCCAAACCTTTCCCAATAAAGGGACAGTCCCAATTAATCATCTCTAATTTGAGTTTTTCATCAGCTTTTAAAATGTCCCAGCTTCTCTCTCCTTCTCCCACTTTCATCCTCAGTTTACTACAGTTGCTGCAAACTGAGTTCAAAGTACATAAGTAGTTTGCATCAATTAACACATCTGGGGGGGGGAGGAGAAGAGAAGAAGGGCAAAATTTTGCCCCTATCTGTAGGTTCAGGCAAAAGTTTGAGGTTCAGGTTTAGGCTGTGTTTTCTCCTTCACTAATAACATTTGCCATCTTGACCACCCTCTGATGCTGCTGAGGTTTTGATATGTGAAATCTGGGAGGGTATGGAAGTGCAGGGCATGCCTTCATCATAACACCCCCAGGCAGTGACATTCCCATGGAGAATCCAAAAATGCAGGCTGTGTTGACATTTCTTGCAGTTTTCTTTCCCCACTAGTAGTAGGTCTTTTAATGATTGAAGATTATTTTCCACTCAGGACTAAGGAGTTTTTTGCAGAGATAAAAAA
>NW_024837368.1:0-1207 GCF_019175285.1 Sceloporus undulatus
AAAGGCCCCGGCGGCAATCAGCGGCAGGACCGGGCTGGGGCCGGTCCCAAGGCCTTGCCGGGCCGCATCCGGCCCACGGGCCGCAGGTTGCCTACCCCTGATTTAGATTAACCAGGTATTCCTGCATTATGTCTTTACTTATTCTGTGCTGAAATTCCCCTATTCTGTCCTCTGCTCCATTATCCTCAGGTTGAGCACCCTTTGCCTTTTCTGAGAAGACTGAGACAAAGAAGGTGTTGAGTAATTCTGCCTTTTCTCTGTCTTCTGTTAGCAATTTGCCATCTTCTCCACGCAGTGGCCCTACCGTTTTCTTCTTCTTCCTTTTGCTGCGGACATATACAAAAAAGCCCTTTTTGTTGTTTTTAACCTCTCTAGCAAGCCTGAGTTCATTCTGCACTTTAGCTTTTCTGACTTTACCTTTACACAGGCTAGCTATTTGTTTAAATGCCTCTTTGGTGATTTTCCCATTTTCCCATTTTTTATACATGCTCTGTTTAAAAGTTAGCTTGGTTGAAAGTTCCTTAGTCATCCATCCTGGTTTCCTGGGACATCTCCCATTTTTCTTCCTCATTGGAACTGTTTGAAATTGTGCCTTCAGTATCTCCCTTTTGAGAAACTCCCATCCGTCTTGAAGTCCCTTCTCTTTTAGTATTCATGACCATGGGATCACCCCCAGTATTTCTCTAAATTTACTAAAATCAGGTTTCCTAAAGTCTAGAATGCGTGTCTGACTATGCCTGGCTTCTCCTTTCCATTGTATAACAAACTCCAGGAGAACATGATCACTTCCACCTAAGGATCCCACCACATGCATTCAATTAACTCGGTCATCCATTCCTGTTGGTTAGGATCAGATCTAAAATAGCTGATCCCCTTGTTGCCTCATCCACCTTTTGGAAAATGAAATTGTCTTCGAGGCAAGTGAAGAATTTGATAGACCTTTGGCTGAGTTTGAATTCCAGCAAATATCAGGATAGTTGAAGTCACCCATCACTACTACATCTCTCTTTTCTGAGTGTGTAGTCATCTGTTCTAGAAAGGCATCATCCAATTCCTCCATCTGACTTGGGGGTCTGTAGTAGACTCCCACCATAACATCCTTGTTGTTTCCCTCCCCTTTAATTTTTTTATCCAGATGCTCTTGTGGTCTTTGTGGTCCCTTCTACTTCTAAGATTCCATGCTTCATCCTCTGAAGGTGGGCCCTTC
>NW_024837369.1:0-1207 GCF_019175285.1 Sceloporus undulatus
GGGGCAGGGAAGGAAAGAGGGAGAGGAGGCCTTGCAGGACCCCTGCCTTTCTTTGGGGGGAGAAGAGGGGCTTCTCCCCTCCAGCCATTCCTCTGAATGAAAAGGGGTCTCCCCACTTCCCTCCCTCCCTCAGAACAGACTATGAGGGCAGCAATGGCTTCTGGGGCTGAGACTGCAGGCGCATATAGTCCCAAAGGCCCCTCCTCAGCATGCACAGGGATTGGCAGGGCCTAGATGCTGCTGCTTATTCCGCTGGCAGCCTTTGTTGGAAAGGAAGGTATGCGCCGGGGTTCAGTGGCCTCCCCTTCCTTTCCTTCTTATTTCCTTTGAGGAGACCGCGATGGAGGCCAAGGTGCAGAGCTGGACTCAGGAGGGAAAGGCAGGAAAGGAAGGCTCTGCTTTGGAAATATAGCTCTCTCTGTGTATCCTGTATGTTTGTGTCTGTGTGTCTGTGCTGTTCTTATGGCTGGGAATGGAGATGGGGACTGAGGAGAGAAGAAAGGGTCAGTTTTGGGCAAATTCAGAAATTCTGTGCATCAAAGTCCAGTGTGTTGAAACAGTAAAGAACTTTATTGAGAACACATAGAAATTCAGTGTTTAAGCCAGAACTGACCACTCCAATCCAAACAATACATTTAAACCCCTAAAACCTAAAACATCACCCTCTTCCAAACCTAGCCCCCACTTTCAATTCCCACAGTCTATGCCCCACAGGTAACAACCCCCCTCCCTTTGCCATTCCCAGAAACTAGCCCTTTCCGTTAATACCTGTCCCAAAATTTCTTAAGCCAAAATCCCACACATTGCAAAAGCTATCATTCCCATAACTATTATAACCAGCTGCAACAAATCCCAACCTCCCATCTACCTATCCTATACCACAACCCACAATCCCCAGCCAAATTGACAACCCAAAGCAAATATCTATACTATTGGCAATTAAAACCTAAATGTAACAAAATTCAACTTGAAAACATAGAGACATATTGACAGACAAATTTTACAAATAAGATCACAAGGGCCTTTTATTTGCACTGCTGGATTGAAAATATATTTTTTGTATTCGTTATTGACAAATATAATGTTAGGATTTGTGTGGCTTCTCTCCTCTGTGGACTCTCTGATGTCTCACTAGGACTGACTTCTGAGAAAAACCTTTCCCACAATGCTGGCATTTGTATGGCTTCTCTCCTGTGTGGACTCTCAA
>NW_024837370.1:0-1207 GCF_019175285.1 Sceloporus undulatus
CTCAGAGGAAGGCAATGGCACACTTCCTCTGAACAAATCTTGCCTTCCCCAAAAATGATAGGGTTGTCTAGGTGCCACCATAAGCTGGAAACGACTTGAAGTACACAACAGCAACAACAACTCTCCTCCCTGGAGCACACCTATGGGGGAGAAATGCCAAGATCACCAAAATCACATTAGAAGGTGATTTATTTTTGCTTTAAAGAGGTTTTTTTCCCCAGTTCCTTTTTTTCTTTGGCTCCAATTCAATTAAGATTCATGGGGGGGGGGGGGGGGAGCTTTCAAGGACTTTCCAAAGTTCAGAAGAATGCTCTGTGCCTGAAAAAAAAAATCCAAAAATAAATGGATAGCTAGGGCTGCACTCTACCTATATAAGCACTCCTGGTGAATTTTGACTTCAGAGGCGAAAGTCTTCTGTAAACATATTGAGACTCGGTAATTGCTGGAGTTGAACTGTACTCTGCTATCCATGATATAAAAGAAAATCTTATCTGCGTGTTACAGATGTTCTTCAAAAGACTTAATAAAATAAAAGAACATCTTCCTCATAAATGAAACAAATGTGTCATTGCAACTCTCACAGTCTTTCATAATTAAAAGCAAGACCACCAGCTGACTTCTTTTATTTTTGGAAAGCACAACTTGATCAGCTCCAGGAATGCAACCTTCTTCAATAATGTTTTCTTCCTGCAGAAAGTAGGAACCCACCAGTTGATCCATAGGCAAATGCTATTACTTGCCCAATAGTCATTTGAAAATTAATTAATTCTGCTCTCCTGTGGGCATTCAATGCTAATCACAAGTGTCAAAATTTAGTCATTATATCAGTTTTTTTTAAAAAAGGAAGAGAGTACTTAATCTAGAGGAAAGTGCTCCCTACTTATCTTTCTCGTGTGTTTTTTAATGGTTCACAGTTGGTGAATAGGCACTATAACCTCTCACAGCAGGATCCAAAACATAGGATTTCTCCCCCATGTAATTAAAAAAACTGATTCCAGGTTAAAATTGTACAGTACTGACAATTTAAATAAATGTTATTGAACAGGTTGGATCATTCCTCAGAACTGATAGCAGGTGGGGGGAAAACTGCATTGCTAATAGACAAAAAAAATTGGTAAATTTGATATCCTCTGTGAACTTTATGGTAGTTTAGCCATAGGCAGAAGGCAATGTACTGTACTGGTTTGAGCGCTAGACTAGGATCCTG
>NW_024837371.1:0-1207 GCF_019175285.1 Sceloporus undulatus
GTGGGAAGCAGGCAGTACTTTGGGCAAGAAAGTAATGTCTGACCGGAGGACTACCTAATCCTTGTAAACCTAAGGAAGGGCTGGTCCCTCCACAAGGCACAGAGGTCGCCCGCACAGCGGGCGGAGGTGATGACCCCAAGGAAGGCAGTCTACCAAGTCAACAATCTCAAGTCCATCGTGGCCATCGGTTCAAAAGGCTTTGATTGAAGAGCAGACAGCATCGCCTCCGGGCTTCAAGCTGGTAGCAGTACCGAACCAAGGGGGTGCAGGTTGGCACATCTCCTAAGAGGGTGCAGGTTGGCACATCTCCTACGGAAACTCTACAAGGAAGGGGCTAAGCCTCCTCCACTTAATGGCATAGGACCGCTGGGTGGATGGTTTCTGCATAGGCAGGGTAACAGACCTCACCGCATCAGGCAGTGAGGCTAGGGCTGGATTGTCCAGACCACCTGCGGCAGGCTCTCAATGTCCGGGTGGAGGATCTGGCCGTCCTGGATCGACAGCAGGTCCAGACGGAAGTCGAGGCGGAGGGAGCATCTCTTGGAGGTGGAGAAGAGACGCGAACAAGGGCTACCACGGTTACCATGGAGCAATCAGGATCACATCCGATTGGTCCGTTGTCATCTTGGACACCACCCTGATGATGAGAGGGAAGGGAGGAAAGGCGTAGAGCAGCTCTCCCATCCAAAGGAAGGCGAACGCGTCTCCGAGGGATCCGTCCATTCGCCTCCCGGAGCAGAACTGGGGACAGTGGCTGTTCCATTCGGTCGCGAAGAGATCGACTTGGGGGGGGGCACCGGTCGAATAGGTCGCTGACCATCTCCGGATGGAGCCTCTACTCGTGGCACCGGAGGATATCTGTTTAGGCAATCCGCCAGGTCGTTGTCCTCTCCTGGCAGGTGAATTGCGTAGAGGAGCATCTGTCTCTGGATGAACCAGCTCCAGACACGCAGAATGAACTCGAGCAGGGTCCTGGATCTGGAGTCTCCTTGCTTGTTGATGTAATACATCACAGTGGTGCCGTCTGTTCTCAGGAGGACCACCTTGTCCGCGACAGCGAATTTGAATGCCCTCAACGCCTTGTCGGCTTCCAGCATCTCCAACGTGTTGATGTGGAAACGTTTGTCCCGGGCGGACCACTTGTCCTTGACAACAAGGTTGAGCAGGTGGGCGCCCCAGCCTTCCAGGGGAACATCTGTTGTCAAAG
>NW_024837372.1:0-1207 GCF_019175285.1 Sceloporus undulatus
ATGCCAGCATTGTGAGAAATGTTTTTCTTGGAGGTCAGACCTAGTGACACATCAGAGAGTCCACACAGGAGAGAAGCCATATAACTGCCATCATTGTGGGAAATGTTTTTCATTCAAGTCACACTTAATGAGACATCAGAGAGCCCACACAGGAGAGAAGCCACACCAATCCCAGTAGTGAAGTTATATTATTTTTGTCAATAAGGAATGCAAAAAATATATTTTCAATCCCGTGGTGCTAAGGAAAGGCCCTTATGATTTTATTTGTGCGGTTTGTCTGTCCATATGTCTGTTTATGTTTTAAGGTTGTATTTTGTTAAGTTTAGGTTTTCATCGCTAATAGTATAGATAATTACTTTGAGTTGTATATTTGGCTAGGGGTTGTGGGTCATGGTATAAGTTAGGTAGATGGGGGGCTGGGATTTGTTGCAGCTGGTTAGAATAGTTTTGGGAATGATAGCTTTTGCAATGTGTGAAATGTTGGCTTAAGAAAATTGGGGGCAGGTATTAACAGAAAGGGCTAGTTTCTGGGCATGGCAAAGCGGGGCGTGTTTCCTGTGGGGCATAGATTGTGGGAATTGGAGGTGGAGGCTAGGTTTGGAAGAGGGTGATATTTTAGGTTTTGGGATTTTAATGTATTGTTTGGATTGGAGTGGGCAGTTCTGGCTTAAATACTGAATTTCTATGTGTTCTTAATAAAGTTTTTTGCTATTTCAACACATTGGACTCTTTGATGCACAGAAGTTCTGAATTTGCCCAAACTGAACCTTTCTTCTCTCCTCAGTCCTCAGCTCCATTCCCAGCCATAACAACAGCAGAGGCAAACACACACATACACACACACACTCAGAGAGACAGAGCATTCACAGGAGTTTATCAGACGCATGTTTTTGGTGATTTTCCCTGCCTATCGTGCACTGTTAGCATCACTAACGTTGCGCAATAACGTGAAAGTGTGATGTTCTTCCAGACGCCATTCATTTCTATGGGAGCCTGTTGTGCAATGCTCTCGTAGTTTTAGCGTCATTCCTCCCCTTTTTGGGCACTACGGGGAAAAAGAGAAGTCAGGCCTTTGTCTCCCGTTATCCGTGTGAATGTGTTGTGAAATGGTTTGGTGTGGTACCAGCAACGCAATGCAACGCAAAAGTTACTGATTGCAAAGTTCCCATGATGCTGGGCTGCTTTTTCACCCCATTCCCTTCCAGTG
>NW_024837373.1:0-1207 GCF_019175285.1 Sceloporus undulatus
TGGGCACCACAACTCAAAAAGGACATTGAGAAACTGGAGCGTGTCCAGAGGAGGGCGACTAAAATGGTGAAAGGTCTGGAAACCTTGCCCTATGAGGAACGACTCAGGGAGCTGGGGATGTTTAGCCTGGAGAAGAGAAGGTTAAGAGGTGATATGATAGCCCTGTTTAAATATTTGAAAGGATGTCATATTGAGGAGGGAGCAAGCTTGTTTTCTGCTGCTCCAGAGAACAGGACGCGGAAGAATGGATGCAAGCTACAGGAAAAGAGATTCCACCTCAACATTAGGAAGAACTTCCTGACAGTAAGGCCTGTTCAACAGTGGAACACACTCCCTCGAAGTGTAGTGGAGTCTCCTTCCTTGGAGGTCTTTAAGCAGAGGCTGGATGGCCATCGGTTGGGGATCCTTTGATTTGGTTTTCCTGCATGGCAGGGGGTTGGACTGGATGGCCCGTGCGGTCTCTTCCATCTCTATGATTCTATGATTCTATGAATGAATCTCCAGGAAAAATTCACCTATCAGTCCAATTACAGTATAAGACTATATAAGAGCTGTAGCTTCTTAAATTATGGCTTAGAGATCCTAGTGTTAGCTCTGACTAGAGTAGAACTGAACTGGTTGGATTTACCTATGCCTTGTCTCACCATTCAACAATGGATTCAATGTGTCTATTCTAGTTGGGACTAATCAGCAAGATTCCACTCTGCATGTTTTCCTGTACTCACACCCACAACTTTATTCCAATTTATTTAGTTGTTAAATCAATTGGTGACTACTGAGACAAAATGTAAAGAGAAACTGAGATGAAGGATAGGTAATACTAGCATTATGAATGTTTGTTTCAAGCATTTGTATCCTGCTTTTTGGTTGAATGATCCTCATGGCAACTTACAGCCGAAGGCACACAGAGACACACGAACAACCCAGCAACTTTTCTTTTCCTTTCCTTTCCTTTTGGAGCCCTGGTGGTGCAGTGGTTAAATGCCTGTACTGCATCCACTCACTCACAAACGATAAGGTTGCGAGTTCAATACAAGCGAAAAGGCTCAAGCTCAACTCAGGCTTGCATCCTTCCAAGATCACTAAAATAAGTACCCAGATTGTTGGGGGCAATTAGCTTACACTTTGTAAACCACTTAAGTAATGCTTAAGTGCACTGATAAGCAGTACAGAAATGTACTTGCTATATTGCTATTTCCTTATGTAT
>NW_024837374.1:0-1207 GCF_019175285.1 Sceloporus undulatus
TCTGAGGTCTGGAAATCTCACTTCCACCTTCTGGGAAGACAGTGCTGCCAGAGACTGAATTTGGGGGCTTTATTTCTGCAAAACATGGGCTCAGTCTCTCAGCTGCAACCCTTCCACACAATCCTGGACTGAAGCATTTAAACAAAGGTCCTCTTCCAGCTCCAGGAATAAAGGCCTACCTTCAGTACAAAGACCCTGATTCCTGCGGCCCCAGAAAGGCCTCTTCTGCAGTCCTTTATGTCCGGAGCTTCCCCGGGTCAGAGGCCGTCTCCTCAGCCGTAGAGAAGGGTTGCTCTGAGTGCGAAGGAGGAGGATGTCCAAGGGCTTAGGGAGGGAAGGCAATGGGGAAAAGGTCAGTGCCAATGGCCATGGAGGGCAGAAGGTGACAATGCCTAGGAAACTCTTCTGAGTCACAGCCATAGTAACTCTTGGTAGTAAACAGTCCAGGAGGCTGAGGGGGTCTCCCAGCCACCAAAGCCCAGCCTCCACCTGGCCCTGAGTCCCATGCCTCCCTTCCTCAGACCTCCACAGGCCCCTCCCTTCCTCCCTCCCTTCCTCCCAAAATGGAGGACCAGGGGCACAAATGGACACACTACCTTTCTTTTGGCCCAAGGAGCCTGGCCTCCTTCTCACTCTGGAGCCTCAGAAGAGAAAGAGGAGCCCATTGGTTTAACTGAGGAGACCTCAGAGAAGGTTCTGGAACATTATTCCCCACAGTCACAAGTAGCACAGAATGGCTGCCGGAACACAAAATGGCTGCCTCTGCCTCAGCACTTGGCAGTTTGAGGTATTCAGTGAACCCAAATTAGAGGATCAAAGGGCCCCAAAGTCAGAAGGGACCCCAAACAGAATTTCTGAACCCAAACAACACAGAAAGGTTTTCCTGATCGCACCCGATGGCTGTGAGAACACAAAAAGTCTCCAAACAGGACTTCCAAACCTTAAAAACACCTAAACATTTTCCTAATGCTATTGAAAGGAGGAACCTGGTCCCCTCCTTAATTACAATCAGTAGTGAAAGATACTGATATTAATATTAAGAGAGCCCATTGTCCACAACCCAGCTCAGGTCTTGACCGCTCAGGGAGGCCACTCCAGCTGCAGGTGGCCCTTTGTCCGTCCTCCTTTCCTTCTGCATTCCTCCTCTTTTCCCCAGCATAAGCCCCTTTCCCAAGAAGGCTGCATCCGCACTATAGAAATAAGGCAC
>NW_024837375.1:0-1207 GCF_019175285.1 Sceloporus undulatus
AATAATCCATATGTTGCCCTACAACTGCGTTCACCGGCTCCCTCCCCGTTTCCGACCCCAGGACTCGACGTATGTGCATTTGTTTTTGCTTTGTGCCCCAAGACTTGGTTTGTGTTATCGGCCCTGAGGAGCACCGAAGTGGGGATAAGTGGGTTGGTGTATGTGATTGGATAAGTTTGTGATAGCGTGAGGAATGTCCTTAATACAGGTTCTCCTCCAGCTATTAATTATGTCACACACTGGTTATGGGATTGGTGGGGAGGTGGGGTATATTGTGAATTTTGATCGTGTTGACGGAGCTCAAATTGAAGTAGTGTGGGGCAAAGGGAGATACAGTCGGCCCTTCTTATACACGGATTTTTTATACACGGATTTAAGCATACACGGTTTGAAAATGTTCCAAAAAAGTATAAATTTACCTTGATGTTCCATTTTTTATTAGGGACACCATTTTGGTATGTCATTATACTTAATGGGACTTGAGCATACACGGATTTTGTTATACACGGGGGATCTTGGAACCAAACCCCAGCGTATAACAAGGATCCACTGTATAGCGGTAAGAGGGTGGAATCACAATCGCCGGCTCCCTCCCCGTTTCTGACCCCAGGACTCGGCATATGTGCATTTGTTTTTGCTTTGTGTCCCAAGACTTGGCTTGTGTTATCGGCCCTGAGGAGCACCGAAATGGGGATAAGTGGGTTGGTGTATGTGATTGGATAAGTTTGTGATTGTGTGAAGAATGTCCTTAATGCAGGTTCTCCTCCAGCTATTAATTATGTCACACACTGGTTATGGGATTGGTGGGGAGGTGGGGTGTATTGTGAATTTTGATCGTGTTGACGGAGCTCAAATTGAAGTAGTGTGGGACAAGGGGAGATATAGCGGAAGGAGGGTGGAATCACAATATAAGGGAAGACAGGATCGATACTTTATACCTATCCTGCCCTCCATCCACCCTGCTATCCCAATAGAACCAAGGGTCAGTCCAATCATACCACAGACGCTGTCTCTGCTCCTGTGCAATGCCAGGTCAATCATGAATAAGATCCACATTATTCACGACCTTCTGGAGGATAGGAACTGTGACCTGGCTTGCATTACTGAGACCTGGCTGGGGGCCGAGAGTACTGCAGTGTTGGCACAGGCTCTCCCAGCCGGGTATGTTGTTAAGGAGCACACCAGGTTATGTGGGCGGGGGGGGGGG
>NW_024837376.1:0-1207 GCF_019175285.1 Sceloporus undulatus
GCGGGGGGGGGCGCCAGTGCTGGAGGCCTCTGGCAAAAAAGCCGGTGGGGGCTGCCAGCGGTGGAGGCCTCCCCCTCTTTGCCGGCCCCTAACGGGGCCCCCAGGCCCCATCAGAGGCCAACAAAAATGCCGGCAGGGCCCGCCAGTGCTGCAGGCTTCCTCCTGTTTGCCAGCCCTTTTGGCGCCGGTGGCGGCATCAAGCTTCTGGGAGGCCCTTTTGCCGTCACCGGGGCCATCTTGGAGGTGACAGCAACGGGCCTCCCAGAGTGTCACTGCCGCTGCCAGAGACCTCTTGGAGGGCCCCAGTGATGGCAACACGCCTCCCAGAGGCCTGCTGCCACCGTCGGAGCCCTGTTCGAGGGCTCCGGTGGCCGCAGCGGACCTCGGCGAAGTCTCGCACAACCTTTCTTGTGGTCGCGCGAGACTTCGCCTCTAGGTCACCACCATTTTGTTTTTCAAAATGGCGGCGAAGTCTCGCACGAACTCAGGGAAAGTCTCGCACGAACTCGCGAGAGACTTCGCCGCCATTTTGAAAAACAAAATGGCGGCCCCCAGGAGCCGGGAAAAGCCACAATTGGCGGCAGCGGGGGCAGGGGTAGGCAGGGGCTGGCCGAAAGGCCTCCGTGGGTCGCATTCGGCCAGCGGGCCGGAGGTTGCCGATCCCTGCCTTATAGGTTACCCATCTTCCTTTCGCAATCTCTTATCTTTGATAAAACGCCTCATTGGTAGAGACCCATAATGGGATCTTCCTATTAATATGATTTTTACATTTCTGCCACGTCCCAAACAATGCTCTTTTGACAGAGTGGTTCAAAAATTCTCTGTTGGCTTTCACCTTGTTGTAAAACATATATGCATGCCAACCAAAGCAATCATCCAGTCCTTCTGATTGTAAAAGATTTCTGTTTTTTAGAGCAATCCATTCCCTAAGCCATTGTAGACGAGCTGCATAAAAGGAGACTTTTAAACTTCCTCTTTCTTTGCGTGTTATCATGTATTAGAGATTTAAATCTGATTCTAGGTTTTTTCCCTGCCCAGATGGATTTTTGCAGGTCCTTCTGCTGTTCTAAAAATGGTGTCTCATTAAGAAGGATAGGTATAGTCTGAAATGAAAATAGTAATTTAGGCGGTACGTTCATTTTAACTGCCATGATCCTTCCCAAGAGGGATAGGTTGCGTTTAGCCCATCTATTGGGATCTTGTTTTT
>NW_024837377.1:0-1207 GCF_019175285.1 Sceloporus undulatus
CTGTTCAAGTGATCTACTCTTTTGTCTTGTCTTCAGTGATCAGTACTATGTGTAAAGTTTTTGTAGACCTTCTGCTCAGCCAAAAGTTTTTCTTTTGCTCTTGTAAGTCTGATCTGGTCATCTTCCATGAGTCTTGTCCTACATCCTCATTCCCGAGAGTATGACTCAACAGAGTCACACTGTCTCAGCCCCAAACCAAAGTTTTGGTCTCTTCGTCCATGGAGTTCTTAGCTGAAGAGCTCCCTCCCTCTTCTACAACAGGCTTTCAGACTCTAATTTGGATGTTACTTGGTTAGACTATAGATCTCTTCTGTAATTATGGAGAATGTAAAGGGACAGGAGTTTCTAGCTTTTTCTCTTGACTCAAATTTGGGCTACTTTTGTTGTTTTGGTTGTGAAAAGAAAACATAGCATTTTGTGAAATAAATCTGGTACTTAGGTACTTGGAAAACTAGACTTTCCATAGTCAGGCTGCTCGATCAGGAAAAGGGAGCCCCTTTTGTCTCCCTTGCCTTAATTTGCATAGGCTTGGCCAGCACAGCAGGGTCAGGCATTGTAAAGTTGTTCTTGTTTGTTTGTTTGTTTGCTTGACTGCCTGGGATTCAGGAGTCTGAAGGCAACTTCCTTTTGGTCTAAAGTCTGTAGGGATTAAGTCATGATCCCAAGTGTCTTTGTTTTTCTGTTAAGTCGTTATAAAGAGCCTCAGGTCAGCATAGTCTATCTGTGAAAAATGTCTTAGCTGCTGACTCTCAACCTTGGTATTTCCATACATGAAGTGGTATTTGTGTTTGTTTAAAAGTTTGAGATTTGGGAGTGTGAAGGAACTCCCTCCACTCTGTCTATTTCCAGAGCCTTGGAATTCATAGATGAGCCTCACTGGCTGAGCAGTCTACCTTTTTTTTTGTCCTCCATGATGTATGTAGGACAGCACATCCACTGTTTAATTTGAGGTGTGTTCCAACCAGTTTGTCTCACAACGCCCCCTGTTGCTTCTGCTTTTCTCTTTTCATGCTCCGATACTATGCACTCTAAGCATGCTCAGGAATCCTCTTCTTTCCTCCTAGGAATTGGAGAGAGTAGATTTCCTCATAGTTGCTCTGTTCTTTGTTCTTTGCTGTGAGTGTTGCCAATGATGCCACACAGCACCTCCTAAAGGTTTTGCTTTGCTCTCTGCACATGATCAGAGACTAGGATCATGCTGCAAATA
>NW_024837378.1:0-1207 GCF_019175285.1 Sceloporus undulatus
GATAGACTCAATCACGGTTGCCCTGAGCCTGCAAGACCTAAGCAAGGTGGTTGATAAAGAAGGTGAGATTCGGAGGTCTGTCATTTATAGGGTCCCCATAAGTCGAAGTTGACTTGATGACAGTTGACCACAAATGAACTAATGTGTCCCTAATTGTAGGGTGGGAAGCTACTCAGGTCCTAAATAGAGCTCTTTTAGTTTTAAGAGTCCTCAGCTTAAAGGTAGCCGTAGTGGTTGGCAATCGCCATTTCTTTCTCCCTTTCCCTAAACCTGTCCCTGCCCAGCTTGGTCCAGCAGGCCGCCTCTGCCCTTTCCCTCTGGGCCTGGCGCTTCATCTTCTCTCAGATGGGCCGCTGCTCCTCTGTGATGGGCTTGGAGATCTCCAGGTCAGGAGGGGGTGTCCTCCATGGGATGAAGGTGTCCCCTTTGTAGGGTGAAGATGGAGGAGGGTCAACAGGGAGAAGGTCACTTCTTCTGGCTGGGGGCGAGGAAGATCTGCAGGTAGGCCTCCGAATCTTCTCCATGGTCAAAGCTGGCCCAGAATGGACAGTTGTCATTTTGGGGTGACGCACTCTGTCTCTTCTGGTTTGGAAAGGCTGAGAAGAAGGCAGCTTGGGATGAGGTATCTGGGTTGCAAAAAAGGATATGTCGGCAGGCCTGTGTAGGTCTGGCTACCTTGTTGCTGGTGGCGGCGGCTGGGAGCAGAGAGCTTCTGGTGGCCTCAGTTGTGTGGCTTTGGTTGAGATCCCTGCATATGGCCGTGATGGCACAGAAGGGAAAGGCACCTGTTTCGGCAGAGACGGCTTCATTTTGGGTAAGTTTGGTTGAGGCAAGGAAGATTCTGGTGGCTCTGCTACTGATCTTGAGCTTGGGATCCGTGGTATTTTGGGCAGTGGCTTCCCCATACCTCCCCCCAAGAAGGCCAGTATAGGCAAGGGTTTCTCTGCAATGGCTCCCGATGGTGGCCTCTTTTCAGGGTGAGTCCTTTTCCTGGGGACACTTGGAAACTTCTTCCCCAAGGGGTAGAACACATGGACAGACTCCATCATTTGCAGAGCCAGACTGCTCTTGGGGGTTCCGCTTTTGCTGTTTTCACATCTCTCTTCTTCCCTCGAACGCCTCGGACAGGAGCATTAGGCTTCCCTTTGCCTTGATCAACAGTCTTAGACAAACCTTTCTCAGATTTTAGGTCTTGGGGCTTTGCCTT
>NW_024837379.1:0-1207 GCF_019175285.1 Sceloporus undulatus
GAAGAATGTCCCTGTATGTAACAGTTCTCATGTGGTTCATATTATCCAGCATTCATGCAATATAGACTTCGCAGGTAGAAAACAAACAGAACCCTTAAAAACATGCTGGTGAACCTAAGAAATAATGCACAATAATTGGAACGGTGCACCTCTAATGGCCCATTTTACAGATTTACAACACAAACCAACCTTTTTTCCTTCTCCATTTGGGGCACTTGAAAGATTCGGCGCGCCCAATTACAGTTTGTTGCAGCAGAAAGGAAAAGAATGGATGCTAAAGACGAATGGTGTGTCTCTGGCAGTTCACCTCTTGCTTAACTATCTTTCTTCCTCTGCCAGTTGCAAAGCAGAGATCGCACTGCAGGCAAACTGCCTTTGGGGCAAACGTTTTGTGTGCACAAATACTAATCAAACGAATTTCAGCATGGCAACTTGGAAGGCACAACAATCAGACAGAAAACTCAGGTGCAGAATGAGTGACAGTCGGCTTGAGAGCAGCTCATGTCAAAAGGATCTGGAAATCTTGCCAGACCAGGAGGTTAATGGGAGCCACCAGTGTGATGCAGAGGCAAAAAAGGCCAGTGCAATACTAAGCTCCATCAATGGCAGTATAGTGCCTAGATCAAAAGAAGCGATCATCCCATTCTATTCAGCTTTGGTCAGAGTCTGTGTTTGGTTTGTGCTTTTGGTTACATGTTCCATGCCTTGGTTGGTTGAGCAATGTTGCCATTCACCACAAGATTGGCATAGCAAAATCAATACGGTATAATAATAATAATAATAATAATAATAATAATAATAATAATAATAATAATAATTTGTTTTATTTATATACCGCTACTGTACTCCAAAGATCATAGCAGTGAACAGCAAGTAAGCTAATTTGCCCCCAACAGTCTGGGTACTCATTTTAGCTCCCTCCTCGGAAGGATGCAAGCCTGAGTCGAGCTTGGGCCCTTTTGCTGGTCTTGAACTCGCAACCTTGTGGTTTTGAGTGAATGGCTGTAGTACAGGCATTTAACCACTGCGCCACCAGGGCTCCTTACACTGTGGAATGCCAACGCAGGAACTCAGTCCTGCTCTAAGGGGTTCATCTACACTGTAGAAATAAAGCAGTTTGACTCCAGTTTAAGTGCTGCAGTGCCATCCTATGTAATCCTGGTATTTGTAGTTTTACCAGGTCTTTAGCTTTCTTTGCCAAAGAGTG
>NW_024837380.1:0-1207 GCF_019175285.1 Sceloporus undulatus
AATTCTAAATACCCCTCCTTAAAACTGCCAATCCCAGAATGCAACAGGAGGCAGCTAGAGGAGTCAAAGTGGAATAGTAGCACTTTAAGAGTATAGTGTGATAAACATCCAATAATGTCAGTAAGTACAGTCAGTCTTCCACATTTGGAAGTTGGCCATCACCACCCCTTGGCGATTTTTCCTGTTCCTGACCAAAGCTGGATGCTGTAGTATGAGTGTGAGCATAGCAATCTCAATTTGCACACAGCAGCCTCCTCCTGAAGCTAGAAGGCTTCCATGTCAATGGACATACAAGAGTCTCCTGCTTTTGAAGTGGGGAGTAAGATCCTTCATACTTTCCACTCCCAAAGCTGGAAACTCTTGTATGCCCATTGAATCCAAAACTTCTCGTTTCAGGAATGGTGAGCAAGAATGATCCTACTCCTCACTTTCGAAACTGCTGTGAGACCACAAACTAAACATGCATCAACAGTGTGATACGGCAGACAAAAATGCTAACACAAATCTTGGTTACATTAACAGGTCTATAGCATTCAGATCGAGTGAAGAAGTCCCACTCTATTTTGGTTTGGTCAGATCTCACTTGAAAAGCAGCACAATAATTCTGAGCACCCACATTTCTCCCTATAAGACCCACCACACCTTCTCCTGGAAATATTCCCATTTCTTCCCACAGTATTCCCACACCACCATCTCCAAAGTATTTCCCCACCACTAAAGTATCCCCACCCAGTTTCTCCTCACAATAAGTCTGCATTTGACGCACTAGGTACTGGAGCCTAATACCAAGTATGGCACAATCCATTGTCAAACTGTTTTCCCCCCCATATATCTCTGGCCAAAAGTGCAAACATAGTTTTTATTTCTAAACCATTGAAGGGTATCCTAATGAATAAAAGCACACACACACACACACAGCACACCAGATTTGAGTAATGAGGGAAAATGTACACAGTGGGTTGCGCTGACATCAGCAGAGAATATGAACAGCATTCTGACAATTCAGTATATTTAATTTTCTTTTGCCATTTACAAATATGGAGCTGGTGAAGAGGGCCCTCTCCTCTTATACTGGGATCCACTGGGAGAGGCGGGGAAACACAAATACATATTATTATTATTATTATTATTATTATTATTATTATTATTATATCTTTTTAAAAAATAAATATCGGCATTAACTGAATGCAGTTCCAGATCAGTTAAA
>NW_024837381.1:0-1207 GCF_019175285.1 Sceloporus undulatus
TCCCTCAGAATGATTCCCTGAGAAATTATTCATTCCCTCAGAATAATTCTTTCAGGTATTCCCTCAGAATGGCTCCCTCAGAATGATTCCCTGATAAATTATTCATTCCCTCAGAATAATTCTCTCAGATATCCCCTCTGAATGACTCCCTCAGAATGATTCCCTGAGAAATTATTCATTCCCTCAGAATAATTCTATCAGGTATTCCCTCAGAATAATTTCCTCAAATATTCCCTCAGAGTGACTCCCTCAGAATTCTTCCTTCAGAATTATTTATTCCCTCAGAATGGTTACCTCAGACTAATAATTCCATTCCCTCAGGAGGAGGAGGAGGAGGAGGCCTCCTTCCCTGGGCATAATCCGGGCGCCCCTCCTTCCCTCTTAATCTGCTGCTGAGGGGAGCAGCCAATGGCGTCGTCGCTTGAGCGGGGCTGGGATTAGGGCCGGGGCGAATCGCTGGCAATCTTACTGGGATTACAGAACAAAGAGGCGCCCCCCTTCTTCCCTTCCTTCCTTCCCTTCCTTTTGCCTCGCCTGCAGCCGGGCTGGGCTGCATGGGGGCCCCTCTCTTGGCAGCCCCAGGGCCACAAGGGCACCCTCCTTCCCTCCTTCCTCCCCTCCCTTCCTCTCCTCCTTCCCTCCTTCCTTCCTTCCCTCCTTCCTTCTTCCCAGATTAATCCAAGAACCCTGCAATCCGGTTTGGAGGAGCTGGACGCTGGGGAGGCTCAGCCCTGAGGTAAGGACAGAAACTTTCCCCCCATTTTTGCACAATGATGATGATGATGATGATGATGATGATGGCCCTCCCTGTTCACCTTCCCCCCTCCTTCCCTCAGATCTCCAGGTTCTCTGGCCTTTTTGGGGGGAGGGGGATAGGAAATGGGATCTGGTCTGCAAAGGAGAAGTTTGTATGGGTTTTATAGGGGGGGGGCTAAAAGAAAAGGGTGGGGGTCCCTGGTCCTTCTCAGAGGGAAGGCCTCTTCCTTGCCCCCCTCCCCTTCCTCTGCCTCTCTGCAGATTAAGATTTCCTCAATCTCTCTGTCTCTCTCTCTCTTTATATATATTTATGTATGTTCCCTCAGGATTATGGGCTCCAAAGACAACAAACAAGCGAAGGCAAGGGCAAAAGGATGCCCAGATTAAATCTAGGATTTATATCATATTATATATAAACTCTTTCTCCCCCTCTCTACTTATATATATATAT
>NW_024837382.1:0-1207 GCF_019175285.1 Sceloporus undulatus
TTTTTTTTTAAAGAACCAGGCACCAGAATGCACACATTTTGTCAAATTTAAAAACCTCTTTTGTGTGTGTGTGTGTGTGTGTGTGTGTGTGTGTGTTGTGGGCATTTGGGTCAGTGCAGGTTATGATCTGCCCTTGGCCCCATTTTCAACCCCAAAATGCAAGCTAATGCCATCTTTGCATCCTGTATCCCCCCTCCTTGCCACGCCAGAATGCCTCATACACATGTAATAATAATAATAATAATAATAATAATAATAATAATAATAATAACAACAACAAAATTCCTCACCTCGGAATGTCAGAAAAGGATGCGATGCCATGCATTCTTTGCTTTTCCTAGGCTACCCCTGAATTCCTTAGAGACAGTAGCACAAGCATTCTGTGTGTATCAATTTGCCAAATTGGAAAGAGAAACATTGTAACATTCGCATTGTAGCATTCATTTGCAAAGGAAAAAGTGCTCTTTGCAGCATTTCCCCTTTGCTGGAAGCGAGGAAATGAAAGGGAAAGTGAACAAGCAGCTAGCCACGTTCTGTCTAATATATATCTACCTGAAGCGAAAAGCATGCACATTTTTTGTCAAAAATAATTAAAAATAATTAAAAATAAAAAGAGAACGTTCCCTGCTGGCGAGCAGAGACTTGGCTTGCTCTGGCCCCCTGCCCTGCCCTGAATTGACCCTTCCTCCTGCTCATGTTCTGTCTATATATCTATTGCAAAAAACATGCGTATAGACTGCCAAAAATAATTTAAAAAATAAAAATAATAATAACAAAATAAGGGGAGTTAAAATAAAAGG
Source organism: Sceloporus undulatus (assembly GCF_019175285.1). Taxonomy (NCBI): domain Eukaryota; kingdom Metazoa; phylum Chordata; class Lepidosauria; order Squamata; family Phrynosomatidae; genus Sceloporus; species Sceloporus undulatus. Next base: position 801 of record NW_024837382.1, read on the forward strand.
AAATGAGTATAAATTGTGTGCCTATGCCAATGATATGGTATTAATTCTGGAAGATCCTATAAACAGTATAGAAGGCACCCTACAAGAATTAAAAGAATTCGGAAATATGTCGGGCATTAATGTAAATAAAGAAAAGACACTAATGATTACAAAAAATATGAAAAAAGAAAGAGAAACAGAATTATTTGTGAAAGCAGGAATTAAGATAGTAAAAAAGGTAAGGTATTTGGGAATTTGGATAACAAACAAAAATATAGAACTATTCGAAAATAATTACAAAAAAGTTTGGAGACTTACAGAGCTGGAATAGCAGGGAAATTTCATTATTGGGAAGGGTGGCAACCTTTAAAATGAGTATATTACCGAGAATAATTTTCTTGTATCAAAATTTACCTATAATAATGAAT
>NW_024837383.1:0-1207 GCF_019175285.1 Sceloporus undulatus
CTTTGTCTCCATTCTCTGGCTCAAAGTCTGGAGTTTTGCAATCCCAGCCCAGCTGTAGGGATCATCTGCCCATATTCTCCAGGCCCAGATGTGTAAGTGAGGAGGGCCTTGCTTTGTTTGATACAGGGCAGCAAAAGCACTGGGACTGCTTTGGCAGACTGGTGGCTCTCTGGAGCCCATGGGGAAAGCCTCAGTGGTTTGGGTCTAGTGTGTAAAGTACTGTACCTGAGCAACTCCAGTGCCAAGAGCAATAGCCTCTACTGGCCAAGTGGAAAGAGGTAAAAGGAGGTGATATTGTCGCTGTCCAGGCAGGCAATTCCAGATCCAGACTGGCTACTAGCTAGCACAAGGGTGGGGACATTTCTGATCTTTCCTTGAGCAGCAGAACACTAAAACCCATCACCTGCCCATCTGCTCTTCTTGCTGGAGAAGGGGAATGGGCCACTGTAGGGGTATGTATGAGACTGTCATACTTTGGACATATGAAAAGACATGGCACATTAGAAAAGATAAGAATGCTTCGTAAGGTAGAAGGCAATAGAAAAAGAGGAAGACCACATTTCCCATGGATAGACTCAATCGAAGCCACTGCTGCCCTGAGTTTGCAAGACATAAGCAGGGCTGTTGATAACAGAGTGACTTGTTGGAGGTCTCTCACAGAGTCCCCATAAACAAGGGTCAATGACAGTTAACAACAAATACATTCTTTTAATGTTTTAAATGTAGAATATTTTCATTTTATAAATTGTTTATACAGACTGGAAGAAAGAGGCAGCTCCGGATCATTGCCGTGGAAACCGCACGCCCACGGCAACGATCCACAGCAAAAGGAGCTCTGAAATGGAGCTCCTTCCAGCAATGCTGCCAAGGTGCCACAAGCGCCCTGGGGCATCACAGTGACGTCAAGCACACGCTGCGCTGTTTGGACATGATGTCATCAATATGCATGCTATGTGGACAGCTGTGCCTAAAAATGGTATTAGGGTTCCGGAGCATGCGGATGATGTGCACTCCAGAACCCTAGAATTGGCCCCAGGCCACCGCAAAGTGGCGGTCTGTACTGGGTCTTATATTTTATTGATGCTTTTGTAGTTTTTAATCTGTATTGTTTTTAAATACATTGTAAGCTTCCTTGAGTCCCATTATTGGAAGAAAGGCAGGATATTAGTGAATAAAAGAACATCAGTTCAATTCAATTTATTACGAT
>NW_024837384.1:0-1207 GCF_019175285.1 Sceloporus undulatus
CCTTGGGTTATCCGCACCACAGGTCATATCAAAATCCATAATTTTGGACCTAAAACCTGCCCTTGACTTATACATGAACTTGACTTATAGTCGAGTATTTACAGTATTTTGTAATGTCACATTGTAGTGTGTATGTGTGTTCATGCATTTACGTTGAGCAATAATGAATTGTCCAGTGCTAAACAAGAACTTTATGGCTAAGGCATATGAACCCAGGGACTTTCCTCTTCATTAAGTCAGTTCTCTGTTGTCTGTTTACATAGATTGCATATGGAGTTTCTTTACTCCTTTATTTTATATCTTGCCTTTCTCTCAGCACATGATTCAATGTGACTATCTGCATAGTGCTCAAAATGTAGTTTATGTCAGAATTCACTTCTGGTCAGGGTCATCTTCTGGCAAGATGCAGTTTTTGCTGAACGATCTAAAATAGATAAAGATTGTTAAATCCCACAATTCCCGACCTTTTACTGTGGTACTTGCTGTGGCTGATTGGAGCTGAAGTCTTGTGCATCTGGAGATTAACAGTTTGAGGAAACCTAACTAGACAATAGTTGAAATAACATTGTAGTGCTTCCATAACTATTCTTAAGTAAACATATTTACTGAGCCAGTTCAGATGACACAATAAGATGGAAGGATTCATGGGAATCTTGGGTTATTGGTTATGAGCAGTGCGTTAGGGCTTACTGCCTTACCTGTTCCATTTGCAATAGGAGAGGCTAAACAAACAGCAGAGCTTTGTTCCATGGTTTCCTTGGCATGTCATCTGAACAAGGCATGTTTCTCTTCTAACAAATTAGAGAATGAACCCTTAATCTCTTGATTCTTTTTGCAGTTCTTTGGAGAGAAACAAATCCAAAAGGGAGCTATACCTGTGTTTTTGGCCAACATGGTTTGTTTAGTAGTTTCTTCTTCAAGTGGGAGTGATCAGGCACAGGCAGCATGTACCAGCACACTACTTGTAGCCAATAATCTAAAGCACCTAGGAATCCCTGGTTTACCATATTATCTGGGGTTGGTTATAGACCGCTCATTTGGGGTGGGCTGCACCCGCCCCTTTCCCCGGTGTATCGGGGCCTCAGCTGCCAGAATGGCAGCCGCTGAGGCCCCAATCCGCCGCTTTTCAGGCTGCGGGGAAGCAGTAAAACGCCGTTTCCCCGCAGCCTGAAAAGGGGTGTCCTTGGGGCTTCAAGCCCCAAGGACA
>NW_024837385.1:0-1207 GCF_019175285.1 Sceloporus undulatus
TAAGAAGGAAGGCCTGTCCCCTAATTTTATATGGTAGCTATGATTTTTTATTTATCTTATCGGGAAGGATATGAGATTAGGCACAGAAGCACAAACATAAGTATAAGATATGATATATGACTTTTTTTACTATACTTAAATTGTGCATGGATTAATTCTATTCGTTTAGATCTGATTGCATTAAGGGCTATAATTTGGCATAATTGTGTCCCATCTTTCTCTTGGAAGTCATACTTAATCTTGCTTTATTTTTAGATTAGAATACTGTATATTGCGAATAGTTTATAACTAATACATTTATTTAAGATGTAATGCTGTATATGTCGTTTATCTTATATATTGTTATGTGTATCTTTATGTGTTTTCAATGCCTAATAAAGATTATACTAAAAAAAAAGAATTGCAGTAATTTGTATTGGAAATGTGAAAAGGAGAAGGGCTCAATCTATCATTTGTGGTGGACTTTGGGAAAGCGATACAATATTGGAAGTTGATTTATTTTGAAATTAAGAAAGTTGTAACTTTATCTTTTAAATTCGTGGCTGAATTTTTTTTGCTTAATATAATAGAACAATCCATAGGGGAAAAAACATGGTAAAATATTATTTTATATGTTGTCATCTGCAAGAATAGTGTTTGCTCAGAGATGGAAAACTAAAGAAATACCTTCAAAAGAAGACTGGATATTTAAGCTTCTGGACCTGATGGAAATGGACAAACTCTCAAGAGGAATTAGAAAGGAACTGTCAAATTTATATAAAGGAGACTGGAATAATATCATTGAATATCTCCAGAAGCATGGAGGGAAAATGATACTTTAGAGACAGGACTAATTTAAGTCGAAGTGTTTTAATTTATTCAAAGAAATATAACAGCTGTAAAACAGAAGAATCTTGGGAGGTTAAAAGCCCAATGATGTTTAGTTTAATCTAATGAGAGCGATTTTGTATCAACTGTTTTACAATTTCAATGAGGACTGAAAGAGAAAATAAATGATTCATAAGGATAAGTATAATTAGAACAATATATATTTGTTTTTTACTTATTAACAGATAATTAAAAAACGAATGAGATAGAAATAAAAGTTAGTCTGGTAGTTTGGAAGCAGCAGATGGTAAATGCGAGTAATAGGTTTGTCTTTAACCCTCAGTGCTATGGAATCCTGGGATTTGTAGTTCGTTGTGGCACCAGAGCTCTCTGGCAGAGA
>NW_024837386.1:0-1207 GCF_019175285.1 Sceloporus undulatus
GCTCAAGGCATGTTAAAGAAAGCCACTGACAACCCCAATTCTGAAAAACACTAGGAAAATAAAGACACAAAGACATAATTGACTGAAAAGCCTCCTTAAAGCCTAATGTAGAGTGTTGCTGCTGCCCATGGACCCTCTCTTTCCAACACTCTTCCAAGACACAGTGAGACCAGAACCTGCCCTGAGGTCTCCACCCACTAAGCTCCACTTCCTGCCCTCTGGCCCTAGCAGCGCCTTCCCCCCATAACCCTCTCCAGGACCCCTGAGCCAAACCCTCCCTTCCCTTCCAGCTTCGCCTTGCAGGGGGACCCTTTGGCCCCCCAGGGAGACTTTGGCCTCATCCTCTTTTCCCATTGGTCTTAGATTTGCATGGCTCCACCTCCAGCCCCTCCCACTGTTCTTTCTGCTTTAAAGGACCATCCTCCCTCGCTTTCCATAGGGTTCATTTCAGCCAGTGGGAGGGAGGGAGGCGGAGCATCAGCCTGGAGGGAGGGAAACAACGCCACCTTCTGGCCAAGGCACTGGAATTACAATACTCACAAAAATGTACATTTTCTCTTGCTCTTCCTCTCTCTCCTCCTGACTATAGAAGGCGGGGCAGAGAATACTGGGAGGGGCCAGGGGATGGGATATGCAAATTTATGACCAATGTGAAGAGAGGAGGACCCCAAAGTCTCCCCGAGGGAAAAACAGTCCTCTGTGAGGTGACACTGGAAGGCAGGGGGGGTTTAGCTCAGGGCTCCAGGAGAGGGCCATGGGAGGAAGGCACTGCTGAGGCCAGAGGGCGGTCAGTGGGGCCTAGTGGGCAGAGGCCTCAGGGCAGGCTCTGGTCTCACTCTATCTTGGAAGAGTGTCAGAAGGAGAGGGTTCACGGGTAGCCCTGTCTATTTTCTTATAGAGCATTGCTTTGCTTAATTTCTGTTATGGGTGGTTATTGTTTATCCTAGAAATATGTAGTGCTGTGTTCTTCCTAACAACAAGATACAAAAAGGTTGCAATGAAAGCACCAGAGAAGAAAAGAATGAAAAGATCAAAGCATCATGCAGAAGCAGAGCATGGAAGCAAAGGCTTGGATAACATCTGCTCCTTTTCAGCTTCAGGGTAACAGGATCCTGGCAGAGAGAATGGACCCTGAAGAGGATACAAAGCTTCTCCTGCAAGAGAAGGCCTTTCTAGAAGCTTCCTTGAAAGAACTTCTAAAGGAGAA
>NW_024837387.1:0-1207 GCF_019175285.1 Sceloporus undulatus
TTTGACAATTAAGCACTTTGGATAACTATTTTTGACACAGTGTGGTGGCCACGATTCTGGAGACCACAGTTCGAATCCCCATTAGTGCATAAAAACCCACTGAGGGGACATTGGGCAAGTCACACTCTCTCAGCCTCAGAGGGAGACACAAGCAAAACAAACAAAAACTCTCTGAAGAAACTTGCCAAAAAAACCCTGTGATAGGGTTTCCATACTTCAAGAAAACCCTATGAAAGGTTTGAATCCTAAATTGGCCATGAAACACTCACTGGGTGATCTTGGGCAAGTCACACTCTCAGCTTCAGAAGAAGACAAAGACCAAAAAAAAACCCTCTTAAGAAACTTGCCAAGGAAATCCTGTGATAGGGTCTCCATACTTCAAGAAAACCCTATGAAAGGGTCTCCATACTTCAAGAAAACCCTATGAAAGGGTCTTCATAGTTCAATTCCCAACTAGGCCATGAAACACACACTAGGTGATCTTAGGCATGTTACACTCTCTCAGTCTCAGAGGATGGCAACGGCAATCTCTGAACAAATCTTGCCAAGAAAACTCCATGATAGGTTCCTCATAGAGTCTTATCGCACTAGCGAGATCCCGCTGGTAAACAGGATTTAAACTGGATTTAAATTCAATTCGAATTTAAACAGAACCTGCAAATTAGGGAAATTTATCACACCGAATTCCTGCTAAAGTGAAATGATGCAAAGTTAAACCAAAGTTAAAGCGGAGAAAAACACCTTTTTACTTTTGGAATTCCCCCAAAAGTAAAAAGCTGCCGTTTTTCTCCAGTTTAACTTCATGTTATTTCATGTTAACAGCGATGATGTGTGATAAACCTCCGGCATTTCCGGGTTTTTCTCATTTAAATCTCGTTTAAATCCCATTTTCCAGCAGGATCTCACTAGTGTGATAAACTCCTTAGAGTCACCATGGTTTGATTCCTAGCTAGGCCATGAAACCCACTGGGTGACCTTGGGCCAGGTCACATTCTCTCAGCCTTTTAGGGGAAGACAATGACAAACTTCCTCTTAACAAATATTGCCAAGAAAACCCCATGACAAGTTCGTCTTAGGGTCAACATGGTTTAATTCCCAGCTAGGCCATGAAACACCCACTAGGTGATCTTAGACAGGTCACACTATCTCAACCTCAGAGAATGGCCATGGCAAAGCTCCTCTGAACAAACCTTACCAAGAAAACCCC
>NW_024837388.1:0-1207 GCF_019175285.1 Sceloporus undulatus
TCCCTTTTAAAACCCATGTTCCCCAGAAGGAGCAGAGTTGTGCAATATAAAAACCCTCTCAGAAAAGACACACAAAGAGACACACTTCCTTCCTTTTGGCCCAAGGAGCCTGGCCTTCTGACTCTGGAGCCTCAGGAGAGAAAGAGAGGCTTCTGTTCAACTGAGGCCTCAGAGAAGGTTCTGAAACAATATTCCCTACAGTCACAAGCAGACAATAAAATGGCTGCCAGAACACAAAATGGCCTCCAGAACACAAAATGGCCACCGGGACATAAAATGGCCGCCGGAAACCAAAATGGCCACCGGAACACAAAATGGCCACCAGAACACAAAATGGCCACCGGGACACAAAATGGCAACCAAAACACAAATGGTTGCCTCTTCCTCAGCACTTGGAAGTTGGCAGTTTGAGGCCTTCAGGGGAGAGAGAGAGACTGAGGGAAGAGTAGAAGGAGGTCCTGGAGGGAGGGAACCTTGGGAGATATAGAGACTTCCTGAGATATTCGGGGTTCGCTTCCTAACAAAGGGGTTTCTGGCATCATAAAGGATTTGGGGCAAACTGTATCTGAAAGGCAGAAATAGCCTTTTCTCTTGCTTTAACTGCCCTGGCTCAGTGCTACGGAATTCTGGGAAATGTAGTTTTTTGAGACATTGAGCCTTCTCTGTCAGAGAGCTCTGGTGCAACAATAAACTCCAGTTCCCAGGATTCCCAAGCACTGGGCCAGGGCAGTTAAAGTGCTCTCAAAATGGACTATTGGTGCCGTGTGTTTTGGACCTTTCTTGGCTGCAAACTGTCCATAGCCTGCAATGCATCTCCTAATTCTGTTGGCAGCCGCTCCCTCCCAACACTTTCTCATTTCCCCCCAAAACCAGAGCAAAGCTGGCAGATGGAAAGAGGTTTTAAAGCAGGATTTAAATCTGCACCATTTGTTATTAAAAGACTAAATGTCCCAAATGCTATTATCAGTTTTGTAGCTATTATTACAGAAAGACGTAGAGTGCAAACTCCTCAAGTAGAGGGGTTGCCATTGCCATCCTCTGAGGCTAAGAGAGTGGACTTGCCAAGGGTCACCTAAGTCCAAAACACAGTGCAGCAATAATCCAATCTGAGACTGCTTTAACTGCCCTGGCTCAGTGCTAGGGAATTCTGGGAAATGTAGTTTTGTGAGACATTGAGCCTTCTCTGTCAGAGAGCTCTGGTGCCACA
>NW_024837389.1:0-1207 GCF_019175285.1 Sceloporus undulatus
AAGCAGATCTTGTATGTCTGCAAGAGACGCATATTAAACTTAAAGATATTAAATATCTTAAAAATAATAAATTAGGAAATGTATATTTATCTACAACAACAAAAGCAAAAAGAGGAGTAGTCATATACAGTATGTTAATCAGAGAATCAAAAGCAGGAAGATTTTTAGTGACTCAGATGGTCACTATGTGGCTGTTGAACTAATAAACCAGGAGGGAAAACATTTAATACTGGGAGTATATGCACCCCAAAATAACAAAAGCAAATCCTTGGCGGGATACAGACCGCCGCTTTGCAACGGTCTCCCGCCGGCACCATTTGCTCCGTGCGGGAGCCGCAGCAGCCAAACCGCGCGGCTCCCGCGCGGAGCAAAAAAGAAGCTCAATTTCGGAGCTTCTTTTTGCGGCGCCTTTATGACGTCGCGAGGTGCCGCTGGCGCATTTGCGATGTCATAGGCGCCACGACACTTCTGGACACTATGCGTCCAGTACGTAAACATGGCGGCCCCCATGTGGAAGGGGCGGCGCCATGTTGTACGTCTTCTATACGTACTAGGGTTAGGAGGGTGCGGTGCTTCCGCACCCCCCTAACCCTAGTACGTATAGAAGACGTACTATCTGTATCCCGCCCTTGAGACAGCTGCTAGAAGAAATCCAAGAAGCAGCATATGAAAACATTATTATGCTTGGAGACTTTAATGGAGTAATAGACCCCAGAATAGACAAAAGCAATATAAAGCAAACTTTAGACCATCAAGGTAAACTTCCTAAAACCTTCTTCTCATTAATAGATGAATTGGATCTAAAAGATATATGGAGACTTAAAAACCAAAATGAAAAGGACTTTAACTTTTTCTCAAATCGTCATAACTCATATTCAAGAACTGATACGTGTTTCATGACAAAAAAGCTATGTAAAATGGTGCACAAAGCAAAATCCACCCTAAATTAATATCAGACCAGAATCCGTTGGTGATAAATATGAAGGGTTCTAAAAGTGAATTTATTTGGAGGCTCCAAGATTATCTGTTACAGAACAACTTAATTGTAGAAGAAGCGCGAAAGACCCTTAAGTTTTATTTCAAAGAAAAGGATAATATAGAGACAAAAGAAACCATGATGTGGGCAGCCTCAAAAGCAGTAATGAAAGGTTTCTTCATAAAGAAAAAAGCAGAAATAAAAAGACAAAACGAGAAGAAAACTCAAGAA
>NW_024837390.1:0-1207 GCF_019175285.1 Sceloporus undulatus
TGTAATTTCACTGTAAAAAATGCTGCCAAGGTATAATTTGCCACAATCATATACGATTTAGAACAGTAATTTCAAAATTCATTTTCCTTATTAGGTTTCATCTAACAACTTCAGTACACAAGTTCCAATTTTCTCTTTATATTACTCCTAACAAATTTAGTGCACATTGTGTTTTAAATAAATTTCTAAGTAGCATTATCACAGTGTTCCAAACATGTAATAACGGGTACAAACTAACACATTTACTAAAGTCAGATGTAATATTTGGTTCAAGATGGGAGACAAATGCAAAATTGTTTACAGTCTTTTAATCGTGTGATCATATGCAGTATTAGGCACACCACCTAACGCATTACTAGACTGGGCAGTAAAAATAAATAAATAAAAAGAGGAAGCTTGTCATCTCAAATACAACAAGGAATCAGTGTAACAAATTTATGACTGCAACACACAAATACAGATGACAATCAATACATACCATTAGAACATCACCGCCTCCTAATATTAATGGAATGGATTCTGCCTGGATATCTGTGGGAAGACTGTAGGAGAAACATAATGAACATCTCAAGTTTTACCATAGCACCTTATAATTCAGTTCATTCGGACTATACTTTTCTGCTTGTTTGCTCTTGAACTGCATGAAGCAGTAATAGAGAAAGAAATTCTGTTTACAAGGGCAGGAACAGAAATGTATGTGCCTGTTAGAGACTGATTTTCTGATACTTTTCATCTACATAAGCAGAATAATATCAATACAATAAAAAGTTTCAATGGAAGTGTGGCAGCAATTTCAGAATGTCTGTTCACACCATCACTGTCAATTAAAATTTCTTTGTGCATCCCTTCTGGAAAAGTACAGATAAATGCAAATAACCATACTCACAGCCAGTCCATCTCTTCCACAGCTTGAGCTATCTCTGGCATAACACCCATCTCTGCAAACAAAATCCAAAGTATTAGGAATCCATGTCCAATATAAGGAAGCATTTGAAATATACCTATCTTGATGGGGAGGAACAAATTTGCAGGAGGCAGTTCATCTTTGTTAAGGCTAAAACATAAAATGCAAGAATCCTCGCCCCATATAACCGATGTGAATTTGAAGATCATGTTCAAATGTTTAAGTTCTTTAAAGTTTACACCTTCTACAATTTCAACCACTGAGTTCTGTTCATATTGTATGTAATATGTTGCTCTTTTGCTG
>NW_024837391.1:0-1207 GCF_019175285.1 Sceloporus undulatus
GGATTGGATTGGAGTTGTGTGTACAATGGATGGTGAAGATGATGGAAGTCAGTGATGAGAGCTTGCAAATATTTGTATTATTGTGCAACTCAGGATAAAGAACCTCCAATGACTGCGATGAAATCAACTGTTTTTGTGACATATTTTTAAGTGTGAAAAGTGGTCAGTGCATTGCCAATATCTATATATCTGGCTATTTACTTCCGTACTCTGCTATGTTATTGCTGAGCTGCATCTGAGAGTGTCACCCTCAGATTGTAGAGTAAACTGGCTTTTGAACACAATTGAAATTCGGAGCTAAGAAGGACCCGAGATTCTATGTGCTAATGAAATTTGTCTGAGATATTTGCACCAAGGACCCATTGCATTCAATTTGGTTTCAGACCATTTTCTCCCACAGGAAACTTTCTAAAGTGATTTAAACATTTTTGAACACTCAGTTACATGGATCTCTAATTGGTTGACTGGCTGAAACCAAAGGGTGCTCAATAATGGCTCCATTTCATCTGGGAGAGAAGTGACCAGTGGGGTCCCATAGGGTTCTGTCCTGGACCCAGTGCTGTTCAACATCTTTATCAATGACCTGGATGACAGAATTGGGAGCATACTTATCAAATTTGCAGATGACACCAAATTAGGAGTAGTAGTTAATAGCCCTGAGGACTGGATCAAACTTCAGAATGACCTGAATCGACTAGAAAGCTGGGTCAAAGCTAAAAGAATGAATTTCAACACAGAGAAATGTAAGGTACTGCACTGAGGGCGGAAAAATGAAATGCACAGATATAGGATTATGGGTGACACCTGGCTGAATGAAACTACGTGTGAAATGGATTTTGGAGTCCAAGTAGACCACTAGTTGAACCTGAGTCAACAGTGTGATGCGGCAGCTAAAAAGGACAATGCAATTTTTGGCTGCATCAATAGAAGTATAGTGTCTAGAACAAGAGAAGTAATAGTGCCACTCTATTCTGCTTTGGTCAGAGCCCACCTGGAATATTGTGTCCAGTTCTGGTCACCAAAATTCAAAAAGAACAGAACAATGGAAGCAAGGCACAGGAAAAGAGGTTCCACCTAAACATTAGGAGGAACTTCCTGACAGTAAGAGCTATTCAACAGTGGAATATATTCCCTCAGAGCATGGTGGGATCTCATTATGGTTATTATTATTATTATTATTATTATTATTATTATTATTATTATTATT
>NW_024837392.1:0-1207 GCF_019175285.1 Sceloporus undulatus
GCGGAACGAATTAATTTCGTAACCCGAGGCACCACTGTATATATGAACTCACCAGGGATGTAGCCCCTCACCAATTGAATGGGCGCACGTGCCCGTTGCGCACAAGCCCCATTGTTTCCAATGGGGCTCGAGTATAGGCGGAATTCGCCTTATGCGGCGGCATCCAAAACGGATCCCCCGCATAAGGTGAGGACGCACTGTAGTGTCATAGTATCTTAACTTCTCCTTTTTCCAAGTCTAAATCTGCTCTTCATATGTTTTCTGTGTACAAGTGGAACAAGTAGGATAATAAAACGCAGCTTTGCCTGACCTCCAGTGTTGCCAACAAGCCTTGAAGATATTTCCCAGCATGTTTTATCAAAATCCACGGAATTCCCCCAATATTACCCAGAATATTCAGTCAAAATTCCCAGAAAGTTCTCGTAATGTTAATATAGTGGATCTTTTGCAAATAAACGTAACCTTAATTGAATAAAAAATAATTGTAACTTATTTCAACTCTCAAAATTACCATTGAACCAACCAAAGAATCTTTCAGTCCTTTTAATACTTTAAAGATATTCCTTTTGGCATGAAGGGGGTCCAGGAAGCTTTGTGCCAAATAGAAACATGTTAGGCTGCAACCACACTGCAGAAATAATCCAATTTGACACCCCTTTAACTGCCCTGGCTCAGTGCTATGGAATCCTGGGAATTGTAGTTTTGTGAAAAAGAGCTCTGGTGCCACAATAAACTACAATTCCCACGCATCTGAGGAAGCATAAGTCCAGGAAAGCTCATGCTGCCAACTTTTCTTTCAGTGAGTCTCAAAGGTGCTACAAGATCTCTCTATCATCATCACCATTATTATTATCATTATTAAATCCAAATGCAGCTGAAGAAGTGGACTTAAATTGGCAACACTTGATATAGTGTAGACTCTTTCTCTGGGGCTGTGATCTGGAAGCATGGAGGCAATTCCCTTGTCAAACCAGGGAATCCTGGGAATTGTAGTTTGTTGTGACATGATGTGTGCGTGTGTGTATTGTGTGTGTGTGTGTGTGTGTGTACCTTGAAGTCTGAAGAATAGCCAAGACAATCTGACAAGAAAGAGGGTAAGGCAGGCAGGCAATTGGGAAGCCAGCCACAGGCACAGCAAGCCAAGCCAAGCCAAGCTTCCCTCACTCCTCCTCGCAGCAACAGGCTGCAACCCAGAGCCACAACACAA
>NW_024837393.1:0-1207 GCF_019175285.1 Sceloporus undulatus
TCCGGATGGAGCCTCCACTCGTGGCACACCGAGGGTGATCTGCTCAGGCGATCCGCCAACTCGTTGTCCTCTCCCGGCAGGTGGATCGCCTGAAGGAGGACCTGTCTCTGGATGCACCAGTCCCAGATGCGAGGGTAATCTCGAGGAGAGTCCTTGACTTGGTGCCACCCTGTTTGTTGATGTAATACATCACGGTGGTGTTGTCCGTTCTCAGAAGTACCACCCTGCCTGTGACAGTGGTTTCGAAAGCTCTCAGAGCCTTTTCGACAGCGAGCATCTCTAGGGCATTGATGTGGAGGAGACTGTCTGAGTCCGACCATTTGTCCTTGACAACTAGGTCGAGGAGGTGAGCGCCCCAGCCCTCTAGAGAAGCATCGGTTGTCAAAGTCACTTGAGGCTGAGGTTGATGAAAGGGCATCCCCGCGCACACGTTGCGCTCATCCAGCCACCAGTTCAGGGAGGCGGCCACCGGTCTCGGCACCGTCAACCATTTTGACGGGGGATCTTCCATCGGAGAGAAGACCGAAAGGAACCAAGCCTGGAGTGGACGGAGGCGAAGTCTCGACCACGGCGTCACGAAGGTTGTCGACGCCATGTGTCCCAGGGCGATCTGGACATCCCTGGCTCTCACTCTTCTGTGTGAGACGCAGGGGTTCAATGATGTTACCAGTGTCTGGAAGCGGTCCACGGGAAGGAAGGCGGAGCATCTTTCGGAGTCGAGGATGGCTCCGATGAATTTGACCTGTTTGGACGGCGTGAAATGCGACTTTTCTCTGTTGATCACCAGCCCGAGAGAGTCCAGCTGCTGAATGGCGAACGAAATTGCCTCCTTGAGGTCCTGCTGGGAGTCTGCGACAAACAGCCAGTCGTCCAAATAAGGGAAGACTCTGTAGCCTCTTTGATGGAGGTATGCTACCACCGGGGCCATGCACTTTGTGAAGACCCGTGGGGCTGTGGCGAGGCCGAAAGGGAGCACATTGTAGTGGTACGCATCGGAGCCGACGGCGAAGGCGAGGAATCTCCGGTGGGACTCCGGAATCCTGATGTGGAAGTAGGCGTCCTTCAAATCGACTGTCGCGAACCACAGGTCCTGGTGGAGGAGAGGCAAAATAGAAGCCAAGGTTACCATACGAAACCGGCGATATTCGAGGAAGAGGTTTAAGTCTCTCAAGTCCAAGATTGGTCTGATGCCCCCGTCGGCCTTCGG
>NW_024837394.1:0-1207 GCF_019175285.1 Sceloporus undulatus
TGGAAGCCTGTGGAGCTGTTTCAAACAGGGGCATTGTGTGGTCTCTGTAACCTGCCCCAGTTAACAGTCTGACTGCAGTTCTTTGGACCAGCTGAAGTTTCCAAACACTCTTCAAAGGCAGCCCCAAGTAGAGTACATTACAGAAGTCCAAATGGGATATAACCAAGGCACGTACCACCGAGGCCAGATCTGGTATCTGAAGTTGCTGGCACTCAAGTTTTAAATGTGTAAAAGCACTCCAGGTCACTACAGAAACCTGGGCCTCCAGATTCAGAGCTGTGTCCCGGACTAACCCCCAATCTGTGAACCTGTGTTTTCAGGGGGAGTGTAACTTCATCTATCACAGGCTGGATCCCTATTCCCAGACTTGCTTTCCGACTGACCAGGAGCACTGTGCACAGAGAATCCTGTTAGGCAAAAATGAGAGAGATCAACCCCTCTCCAGCCTCATCCAACCAGGTCTCTCTAATACAGGCCAGGTCGGCATGCTCATCGAAAATGATCAGGCCTTTGCCCTCTGCATCCAGCACAAGCTCAGTCCTGCAAAGAGTGAAATCCCACTAAGGAGGCAGAGGTTCAAGGCAGCAGCAAAACCAGCAGCCTCTTCCTCCCCCCAGCCCCCTGATAGTCACCATGGTCCCTCCACCTCTATCTCTCTGCTGGGGTGTTGTGAAACAGATTGTTTCCATAGAAATATAGGTATTTTTAAAAGTAGACATATACTGTTCTGTTATACAAGATGGCCAAAGAAAGTGATAATAATTCCTTCTAGGAAAGGTTGAGTTTGGTAATGGGCAGATTATCATTTTTATCAACAAGATGCACCAGAGGAGGTTCAAGACGAAACACTCAAAAAAAGACCTTGCCCCCATCTCTTTGGTCACTCTCCATTGCTGGATTCTGTCATTACTTTAAGAAAAGGAAGTTTTCATGGTTGAAGGTGCATTCATATATGGCATGGCTGTAGCTGTAGCTCTTAAACCAGCTGCAGCTCTTGAACCAGTATATTGCAGCTACTGACATACTCTTCAAGATGCCAACAGACCAATGGTAATCCACCGAGGGGAAATAAAAAGAGGTAACTGAAGGAGTGTGAATAGGGTTGCCATAATTCTGGACCTCGAAACTGGGACAAATGTAGGACAAAAGTAGGACAAAATTTTCAAATGTAGGGCATATTTTGTAAAAATGGAGGACATGCAAAAAA
>NW_024837395.1:0-1207 GCF_019175285.1 Sceloporus undulatus
CAGTGACCTCAGGATTCATCCCAACTGTGTTAGGCCTGAAAGCATACTGAACCCCAGAGGCATTTCAAATAGGGTTTTGTGTTTTATTTAGGGGAAATGCAAAACACACGCATACACACACATATACACATACACTGGTGCCTCGGGTTACGAAATTAATTCGTTCCGCCATTCCTTTCGTAACCCGAAAATTTCGTAACCCGAAAAATTCCGTTAGCACTGGAAAGCCTATGCAGCATTTGAATTTCGCGCCGAAATGAATTTCGTAACCTGAAAAATATTTCGTAACCCGAAACAGTTTTTGCCAATCCAACTTTTTCGTATCCCGGAAATTTCGTAACCCGATCATTTCGTATCCCGAGGCACCAGTGTATAGGTGTTCACACACACACACACACACACACACAAGAACTGGGTAACAAAGGTGTGAGTGGTGAATAGTGTAAGGCTTTGCTAATGGTAATATCTAGATTCCAATTGCTGAGGGTCCAGAATGGGAAGAGAAATCAGTAACTCCCGTGGCAAGTGAGGATGGCGAGTGTAGTGAGGATTGTCACACCAGCTCTTAGGTACTTTTGGCTCTGAATTCTGGTCCCATTCACAAGCCAATGTATAGCACAGTGTGAAGGCGACACTCCCAGAGCTTAACAGTAACATAGCAGAGTAGAGAAGCAAATCTCCAGATATGCATTAACCACTTTCCACACTTAAAAATAACTCACAGACACAGGTAATGTCCTTCAAGTCCTTGGAGGTTCTTTATCTTGAGTTGCAATATAAAACAAATATTTACCAGCTCTCCTCTCTGACTTCCATCCACTTTACATCTACACCCAACTCCAACCCACATCAATCCGCATGTGAGCTGTACACTGTATGGGTTATCATTCATCTTCTGGTGCCACACAGCATGAAGCATCCTCTGCAGTTAGCTTGCATCATGCCATGTGCTCTGACTCAAGACTCTATGGCAGTCTTACAGGAAATGATGCCACTTTTCAATTAAAATTGTTTTACATATATTTAATGGAATATTTTTCAACTGTCTGACTATCTGCTTCCACAGATTTCCTCATGGCAGCTGCCCTTCAATCTCTTCTTTGGTAGCTCCTATGAGTAAGGATACAATCATTATATGGATTTGGGGGCATCCAGAACAGGGTCATGCTCAGGTCACTCACACCAATTTTATTAATTTAATCTCAAA
>NW_024837396.1:0-1207 GCF_019175285.1 Sceloporus undulatus
AGTCAAATCTATAAAGCCAGTTTTAAATCCAAAGGGTCAACAGTTTCAAAACCAAAGGACCATTTTAACTGCTCACCAGAAGCTCAATAGAGTTAATGTCAGCCTGACATCTCTTGGGATGAAGTTCCACAATCAAGGTGTTGTTACAGAGAAAGCCCTATCTTGGGTAATCACCAACCACACCTCTCAGCATGATGGAATATGCAACGGCTTCCATTGAATTAGCAAGACTTTCTATCAAAATACATAGTGTTGAGTTGGAGGAAATACCAATGGCCTCTTTTTTTCATATCTTGCTCCAAAAAGAGCAGTGTTGTATGTATGTAAGCTAACAATAAGCATTTTTCTCACACAGTGAAAGCAGATTCGTTTTGCAGGATGCATAAGGTTCTGCATGACTGCAGTTTCTTTGCTGCAAAGATAACTAGAAAATTTTAAGTAGAATGAATCAAATTAAAATTGTTTCATTATATTTTGGCTGCAGTGTTAAAATACAGTGGCTGTAAGTAATACCTTCATTAATAACAGCACGAGGAGCACACCAGTCTCTGCTTGTTGCTGTGAAGCTGTAAGAATCTCCAGACACTGAAGTTCTACAAAGTTGTCTTTCAGCTAAAATATTTCAGTTGATGAACATATTTCTTTTGAATAATGTTTTTAGTCATAAAGCAGCTTTGACAGAAAAGGAGTATGGTGGCTTTGTTCTGGGAAGTAAATCTGTAAATAACCTGTTGATTTCACACACAAAAAAGAAAGAAGCCTTTACAGTTATCTCTCCACAGACTAACTATTTATTACACATTTCTTGCACAAAATATAATGTTTTGAAGACAACACAAAGAACAACAATAAAGGTCAGATATTCTTTTTCTCATGCAGAGGCAAGAAACCTCACAAAGGCTGACTTTTTTGGATGGTAAAAGGTGAGAAATTTGTGAATATCATTTTTATTCATGTCATTTACTACTCTAAAATTTTTGGAGGATTTTTAAAATTAAAAATCCCATAATAATATATCTTATTTTACTATTCGAAAGGCACATACCACCCTAGTTTTTGGAAAGCACTTGATATCTATTATTAGACAGAAATCAACAGCCAGTTTTATACAAACACATATTCATGATCTATACATGTAGTTGGAGTTATTATACAATGTAGTATAATGATAGAGATCCAAATTTATTTATTATTTTGTTTAGTGTAG
>NW_024837397.1:0-1207 GCF_019175285.1 Sceloporus undulatus
TTTTGTTTGTATATATATGTATGTATGTGTGTGGTTGTTTATCCTGTATTATGTGTATTTTAATAAAATAAAATAAAATAGAAAAAAAAACTTTCCTAAGGACTAAAAAGAAATGCCATGTGTTATAAATGCAGAAAATCATCTTACCTGAAGGATGTAAAAAGAGTGACAGAAAGAGAGAGAGCTGCATACACACAAAGTATTTAGAGCTCTATATAAATAAAACATAATAATAATAATAATAATAATAATAATAATAATAGTCATAAAGTTGAAATGAAGCAT
This sequence comes from Sceloporus undulatus, assembly GCF_019175285.1. Lineage (NCBI taxonomy): Eukaryota > Metazoa > Chordata > Lepidosauria > Squamata > Phrynosomatidae > Sceloporus > Sceloporus undulatus. The sequence goes on from NW_024837397.1 coordinate 286, forward strand.
CCAGTAGGAATAGCCTTCTTTCTGCTCACTTACTGAGTTCTCAGAGGAGTCTTTGGAAGAAGTCGAGAGGAGCTCTTGGAAAAGGCTTGACTCTCGTCTCCTTTTATCCAATTTGGGGGGACTGTGCCAGCCTCCTGCCCTCAGAGACTCTCCAAACAGATCCTTCCACTACTTGACTAGTAACACCCCATGGCCACCCCATGTAATTTTCAACTCTGTGGATCATAGTGTTGTTTTCATGGCTTTTTATTGGGAACATTATAGTTCTTTTTTGGTACTATTATTAACTCCCTTTGTTTGCCAGAATTCAAAGATATTAGTCTGCAAGATCGGTATGTAGAGAGATCTTGTAGCACCTTCGAGACTAATTAAAGAAAGAAGTTTCCAGCAGGTGTTTTCGTAGACTTAAGTCTTACTTCCTCAGATGCATTTAAAGGAATAGCCATAAGCCTGGCACAGACTTGCACTATGCACCAGCCTGGGGTCAAAATTAGGTCTCGGGAGAGTGAAGTGTGTGCACGCTCTCAACCCCTTCCATGCTGTCCAAGTGTTGCCATGCCTCATGCACCTTGTCCAAATAGCACAGCGCACAAGGGACATTACCATACTGCTCCAGGGTGCTAATGGCACCTCAGCAGCGGTGGACAAAGGACCAGTGTTTCATGGCTCCTTTTTCACAGCGCATTGTTGCTGCACTGTTTGGTTGGCGCTGCCACGATCTGGGGGAGTTCGCCCCTTTCCTCCCATCTGTACAGGCCCTTAAGTCTATAAAAGTTCATGCTGCTGTTTTCTTTCATCTCAAAGGTGCTACAACAGCTCTCTACATACTGGGTGTGAAAGGCATTGCCACACGTTTTAGAATCATAGAATCATATTATCATAGAATCGTAGAGTTGGAAGAGACCGCAAGGGCCATCCAGTC
>NW_024837398.1:0-1207 GCF_019175285.1 Sceloporus undulatus
AGTTCGGCCTGGGGTGTTCTGCCAACCAGGAGCAACTCGCCGGGGCGACCCTATAGAGCGCCTGGACCTTACGGGAGGGTGCCGATAGGGTGGCCGGAGAGTCCCAAGACTTCTTGACAATGGTCTGGAGAGAAGGTAGGAGAGGCAGACATGGTGGAGTGGGAACTCGTCCATGTACTCGACGCTCCACCGGGTCCTCAGCGTCGTCTTCCGCAGATGCGAGCTGGATGTCAAGGGCCCTTGACATCCTGACCACGTGTTCTGTAAAGGCCCTGACGTCGTCCGACGGTGAAGACGGCTCTGGGTTATGCATCCTCTGAGGGGAGGCCGAACCCGAGAGGACATCCTCGTCCGAGGGCGCCTCCGAAGGCGGCAGCGGTTCGTCCTCAGAATCCAGATCGGAAGAGAGAGGATCATTCAACCTGACCTGGGATCTCGGGCGGGCGAAGTCTACTGAGGACCGGGAGCGCCTGCGGTTTGGGGACGGCGATCTCTCACGTCTACGAGGTGGAGACGGCGACCTGTCACGTCTACGGGATGGAGAAGGTAACCTCTCGTAGATCGATGCTCTGGGGACTGACTTGGCCGGTTCGGCTCGGTCTGAGGGATGGGGGTTCACCTTGGTGAACTCCCTCATGGCCCTGTCTTCCGGCACGGACATGTAGTTGCGGCGCGACTGCATGTCGAAAAAGAGATCCGGGGTCTCCTGTGTGAGGGGCAAGTCCCCTTCATCATCCGTTGCGGGATGGGAAGGTGACCGATGCCCCAGGGATCGAGGGGGGTCGGCATCCCCCGTACTGTGGGTGAAGTCCATGGTCGGCGGAGGTAGGGCCGTGACCGAGGCCCCCTGGTCCACCGGCTTTGGCTCCTGGCATGGAGCTGGCAAGGCGGAGGCGCGGACCTGTCTGGAGGGGGAGCGCCCCTTGTCCTTTGGTCTCTCCTTGGAGGACTTAGCCTTCTTAGAGGCCGAATCACGATTAGCCTTGTCACGGTGTCTCTTCTTCCCGGTTTTGGGAGTCTCCTCCAATGGGAAGAATGGGTTGTCCGGGAGATCCAAGAGTCCAGCGGCCACTGCTCCCTTGGATGCCTTGGAGGATGAAGGCGAGGCGAGATGGCCCTCCGGTTTGGCAGCCTCCTTCGAACGGGGGCCCTCCGCTCCCTCCTTCGGTTTGGAGGCCCGTTCGGTACCCTCAGTCCCCGATGGCTT
>NW_024837399.1:0-269 GCF_019175285.1 Sceloporus undulatus
CCCCCCTGCTGGGAAAACACTCGGGTCACCCTGACACTTTTTATATTAGCAAATTCTTAAATAGCCAGGCACCCGAAGTGATATTTAGGGTAGCAAAGTTCTGTTATATTATATGTAAACTTCGATCCCAAATGGTAAACGGGAACTAATATAGGCAACCAGTAAACCTGTTAGATTAAGATCTCCAGGTAAAGAACCTGAGAGGTTTTGAAGTTTGGCCTCGGTCTTGCCCGAGTTTAATGATTGTTAACCAACATTGAGATTATAAT
>NW_024837399.1:369-1206 GCF_019175285.1 Sceloporus undulatus
GTAATGAAGTTAATCATGTGTAACTTGTATGATTTTAGGCTAAATTCAGGAGAAATGGTGATTAGCACCAGACCTGCTGAAATTATTTTGAAGTGTAAAGAGTTTTATTATGATTTTAAATGAATGTATAAGTGAACGATGTGATTGTTTATATCCGAGTGCAATAACTTGTAAAACTTTTAGTGTCTTTTGCCACAATTTTGTGACTACTGGTCAATGACCGAATAAATTTTATGAATGAATGAGTGATGTGATGCTGTGCACCACACCACACTGTATGCAGCATCACGATGCTCCTCTGGCGCTGGCTGTGTCCACATGACGCAGCGCCAGAAGAGCGCACCATAAAGTCGCAGTGCGGTGGCTACGCTGCCCTAGAAAGGCCAGAAGGGGGCCATGGTGTATGGTTGCTGCGGTCCCAATCTGATGAAGATAGAGGCAGCTACAGGCCACAGGCCACCCCTTCAGGGGAGGTCTGCACAGCCCCCCAGTCTAGCATGGACTAGGACTCTGGGAGACCACGGTTCAAATCCCTGCTTGTCCATGGAAATGTACGGGGTGGCCTTGGGCAAGTCACACTCTCAGCCTTAGATGAAGGCAATAGCAACCTTCTCTGAAGACCAAGAAAACCCTATGATAGGGTTGCCATAAGTTGGAGCCGACTTGAGGAGGAGGACACATAACAACAACAACAACAACAACAACAACATATATTTTGAGGACAAGCTCAGGCCTTAGAGACTTTACTGAAAAATAAAAAAGATAGCTTATTCTTGGCAACACATTTATTTCTGTCATGCCTTTGTGTCCAGAGGGATTGTTGGCCTTGAAGGATTT
>NW_024837400.1:0-1206 GCF_019175285.1 Sceloporus undulatus
TTCAAAAACTTATACGGAAGTGAAAATCTCAAGGTGGAAAACTTACTAGATTGGTGTAAAATGGAAGAAAGAGTGAAACTAGACGAAGGGCAAAGAAATTTCTTCGAACCAGATATAACTATGGATGAAATTTTAGAAGCAATAGAGGAAGGGAAAGCCCATAAAACCCCAGATGGCTTTCCCTTTTATTTGTATAAAGCATTTAAAGAAGAGTTATACCAAGTTTCCAAAGAAGCTCTTACTGGTAAAATATCAGATACATGGAAAGAAGTGAATGTTACCTTAATTGTGAAAGAAAGCAAAGCAGGCGATGACCCCACTAATTATAGGCCTCTCTCGTTATTAGACTCTGACTACAAAATATACACAGCAATTCTGGCTAAAAGATTTTAAAAGACCTTAAGTAAAATTATTGATGTGGATCAGAAAGGTTTTCTCCCTGGAAGACAACTAAAAGAGAAAACACGGCATGCCTTGAATATTTTGAAGTACTATCATAGACATAATGGCAAACAGCGAGGTTTATTTCTTTTAGACCTACAAAAAGCATTCGATTCTGTAAACTTGAACAAAATGTTTAAAATCTTAGAGGCGATGAATATAGGAGATAATTTTCATAGACGGATAGAGAGATTGTATTCGGATCAAAAGGCTAATATTTTAAGAAACGGAGAGAAAATCCCCTCCTTTCCAATTAAAAAGGGAACGCGTAAAGGATGCCCCTTATCTCCCCTTCTCTTCTTAGTTGTGATTGAGATATTAATTAGGAAGGTAAAATTGGATATTGATTTGAAGGGAGTAACAATTAAGACACATACATATGAAATAAAAGCCTATGCGGATGATTTGTTCATAGATCTAGAGGAGCCCTTAGATAATGCAGATAAGCTTAAGAAGGCTATAAAAACATTGGAGACTTTAGTGGTTTCAGAGTGAATTTACAAAAATCTGTGATTTTAACGAAAAATATGAATACAGTGGTGCCTCGGGTTACGAATTTAATTCGTTCCGCGGCCGCTTTCGTAACCCGAAAAGCCTTCGTAAGCCGAAATGCCATAGGCGCTAATGGGGAAAAAGCCGCGGCTCTGCCGCGGCTCCATTTAAAATAGCGCCGGAGTTTTTTCATAACCCGAAAAAACTTTCGTAACCCGAAACAATAATTCCCTATGGGATTTTTTCGTATCCCGAAAACTTCGTAACCTGGGT
>NW_024837401.1:0-1206 GCF_019175285.1 Sceloporus undulatus
CTGCTGCTGCTGCTGTCCTGCTTGCTGAGTCTCTTTTGGCTGTTGTGATTGTGACTGCTCTGAGCTTTGAGATTGCTGGGACTGTTGGGTAGGAGGTACTGGAGGGGTAGACTGAAGGGAAGGAGCCTGCTGTAGCTGGTGTGGGGTATGGTGAGGCATTTGTTGCTTCCCCTGTGAGTACAGGTCCAGGATCTGATGACAGATATCTTTCAAAAGAAACAAAATAAAAACCAGAAGTGAAGCATTTTGATGAAATCGAAGAGCTTTTGAAGGTTGCGCTGAAAATTATACTAAATACGTTTTATCTAGTACTTTTTCTAGATGTTGCCAATTTCAAAATTATTATTTTCTCTGCTTTGCTTTACTCAATATTCCAGTGTTTGCTTCATAGATGATCAAACCACCAATAACTTCCCTCATATGTGGTAATCTTCCATTTCACATGCTTTTCTTAACAAAACAGGACAGAAGAAGTACAGATGCCAAAAACAAAAATTGCGATAGCACAAGCAATAAAGACTTTACATTTCTTTACCACTTCATAGTGAACTAAACACTCTCTAAACTTGCCCCCAACAAGCTGGGTACTGATTTTACCAACGTATGAAAGGACAGAAGGCTGAGTCACCCTGGACCCACTGCAGGATTGAACACTGGTTGCAGTACTGGCATTTAACCACTGTGCCACCAACAAAAACAAATAAACAAAAACTCATAACAGTAGAAGAAAAAAGGCCACATTCTCAAGTCAAACTAAGCCAAAGATTCAACTGTCTTGTAGATGATCAACAAGCCAATTTTTTCTCTTATTTTTGGCCTTTTTCTAGTATTTTTGCTGCCCCTTCTACAGATAAGGCAACTGAACACAGGACACAGTTATGGGTTCTGATGTAACAGACAAGCCATGGTTTAAGCCACCTAACATTTCTAAATGTGATTTATGTGTGGCTAATAAACCATGATTTATTGGTAGGGACAGATTTTTAAACAAAAATAAGCAAAAATTCAACGAAACAGAAGACTTGCTTTGAGCTATCAACTGGCCAGGACATACAATATCAATTGATTCTAGAGAGTCACATGCAAGAACTCACAATGGGAATTGAACGAGTGGACTGCCAAGACTTAGGCGAGCAATTACTGGGGTTAATCAGAAAAATTTTAAAAGAAACTAAGGAGAAAGGTAATGGAGCAATATACACATAA
>NW_024837402.1:0-1206 GCF_019175285.1 Sceloporus undulatus
TAAAGGGCCCCACTCGCACCTGGCCGCCAAACGCCAAAGCCAGGCCGAGCCCAGAGTCTCCAAAAAGGGTCCCCGCCGCGGAGCTCCCCAAGTCCGTGGGCGGCACTCCCGGGGCGGTGCGCAGATGCGCACCTCCGATACCCCGGGAGGAGGTCGCCCGGCAAGAGGCGCAGTCCCAGCAGCGGCGTCGGCGTTGGTGGTTCTTGGCGAGGAGGCAGAGGGGGGCGTGACTTGAAGACACACAACATCAATGGAAGTGTACTAAAGCAGTGAGTGTGTGTACCCATGGGTAGACAGTGGGGTTAATTCCTAAACAGTTTTTAACCCAGTATCCCTCACTGCAGAGATTAAGTGTTGCACATCACAATAGAGGAGAATGTTTCTTCTGTTTCTGTAAATAATATAGGGAATCAGCTTTGAGGACTTCAGCATCATGGAAAACAGTGGAACTATTACTTTTTTCCTCATGAAACTTCTGAAAATACATTTTCATTGACTGATCATTTAAAAGTATCCAATCAAACATACAGTACATACATACATTACAGAAGTCCATATGAGATTATCAGATGCCTGAAAGTGACGGGAGCAAAGCAGGACGCTCTCATCACAATTGTGCGATTGGGGCAAGAACATCAGACAACATAATAAATAATAATTAAAAAACGTTATATACCGCCTTTCCACAGTGATCAAAGCGGTTCACAAGACCATCAAATACAATTGCACAATACAACAAATGCAAAATAAGTAAAACCGCGAGTACATATATAATTAAACAAGCATCCTTAAAATCACGAGTAAGAACATTAATAACATCTGTCAGTCATAAAGAGCATCTTTCAACATGGAATAATTTCTACAGGTAGTCAGAAGGATATGCTGACCGGAAAAGATGGGTCTTTTAAGGCTTTCTTAAAGGCATCTAAAGAGGAACTAAGCCTTATCTCCTCCGGGAGCTTGTTCCAGTATGTGGGAGCTGCAGATGAAAATGCTTTTTGACGAGTTGATACCAATCTCGTCTTAGGATATTCAAGTAAGCATTTCCCTGTAATTCTGAGAGTGCGGGGCGGATTGTATGGGGAGAGGCGTTCCCTCAAGTAACACGGGCCCAAGCCATGTAGGGCTTTATAGGTGATAACCAACACTTTGTATTGAACCCGGAAGCTAATAGGCAGCCAGTGGAGAGATCTTAATACCGGTGTT
>NW_024837403.1:0-1206 GCF_019175285.1 Sceloporus undulatus
GGGGGAAGAAGGTTCCAGGAGTAAGGGGCAGCAAGCGAGAAGGGACGAAGTCGGGAGGGGGCAGTGGTAGTCCTACATTGTGACAGGAGACCCATATACCACTTAGTAGTTTAAGCAGTGAGTGGGAGTTTTGATGTACAATCTCCAAGGAGTAGCCGAAGCTGATTTAACTGTGGGTCTTGTGGCATCCAGAATACTGGAAGAAGTACAGAGGAGAGACTCTGAGGAGAGATTCAAGGGTGTGACTAGCTGGAGGCGACAACAAACCAACCAACTTATCTCCTTGCCCAAGGAGGGGAATGCTGCTGTCTGCAGGACACGGAGATGTTATTCCTGTGAAGTGACCGGGTATTTGATGAAGAACTGTCCGAAAGTCTCTGCAGCAAAGAAAGGACAAAACTCACAAAAGAAAAGGAGATAATAAGCCTCTTGGTGGGAGGAGGTTTGCTACTGCTGTGGAAGGAGTTGTAAGTGAGAAGACCAGTCTGTTTGGATTTTGGACAGTGGGTATTCTCACCACATGAGCCCTAATGGGGAAAAACTACAGCACCCTAAGTCAGCACCAGTGGACACTGGGGTATTTGCAAATGGTGAATCTGACTGTGTAGAGGTACAAGGGTCTGTATTAATCCCAGGTTTAAAAAAGGTTTTTCATAATGTACTGTGTGCACCAAAGTTGCAAAATAACCTTGTAAGTGTGGCATCTCTCACTGATGATGGATATGAAATCATTTTCAGAAAAGATTTGGGGATTATATCCAAGGAAGGAGCAATGTGTGATAAAGCCTTAAAGAAAAATCACACTTACCACATGGTGGAACAGATGCAGTGTGGGAAAGTAACAAACAAACCACTGCATGATGGGTGTGCTCATGACTTCCATAGAGTTATGGGCCACATAAGCTTTAAGGGTTTGAAAAATCTAGAAGAGATTTGCCCAGAGTTCGGAGGAGAGAGCTGTAATAGTTACCTTGACTCTGCTGTGTGCAAAAGGGTCAGAAATCAATGAACAAAAGATTGTCCCTTCTCCAGAACTTTTATTGCTTTCAGTGTTTATTAATGAAAACAAGACATTACACAATAAAGATATTGTTGCATTTTTGTTGGCATTGGCCAGGATTGAAATTGCCAGGGCTGGGAAAACTGGAAAGCTCAATAGGACTGATTGGCGGTCTCGATTTTGGGATTTTTGGTTTATGGAAAAGC
>NW_024837404.1:0-1206 GCF_019175285.1 Sceloporus undulatus
CAGAGAATCATTGGAGATTGCTTGCCCATAGAGAATCATTGGAGATTGCTTGCCCATAGAGATTCATTGGAGATTGCTTGCCCATAGAGATTCATTGGAGATTGCTTGCCCAGAGAGAATCATTGGACATTGCTTGCCCATAGAGATTCATTGGAGATTGCTTGCCCAGAGAGAATCATTGGACATTGCTTGCCCATAGAGATTCATTGGAGATTGCTTGCCCAGAGAGAATCATTGGACATTGCTTGCCCATAGAGATTCATTGGAGATTGCTTGCCCTTAGAGAAAGATAGTATTTACTTGCCCATAGGGAAAGATAAGGAATTGCTTGACCATCAGGATTAATGGAGATTGCTTGCCCTTAGCGAAATATAGTATTTACTTGCCCATAGGGAAACCTAAGGAATTGCTTGTCCATAAGGAATAATGGAGATTGCTTGCCCAGAGAGAATCATTGGAGATTGCTTGCCTATAGACAATATATAAAATTATAGATAGACAGATAGATAATGTGTATCTCATATTGTGTGTGTGTGTGTGTGTATATATATATATAATGTTTATATAAAATATTATATGTGTCTGTTTGTGAACAGATATATATATATATATATATATATACACACACACACACACACATACTGTGTGTGTATATATCTGTGTGTTTGTATATATGTATGTCTATATAATATTACAGAAGTTTATAAAATATATATATATCTGTTTACATTATATGTGTGTGCATATTTATGTATAAAATTATATATGTATGTGTGTGTATGTCTGTGTATAATGTTATATATATGTATGTGTATGTATATATGTGTTTGTGTGTATATATGTGTGTGTGTATATATATATATATATATAAACAAAATTTTATATATATGGCTATATAACTGTGTGTAGTATTACAGATATGTGTGTATACATACATACATACATATATATGTGTATATATATATATATATATACATATACATATATATATACAAATATAATAAATGAATATATACACACACACACACACACACAAATAACTATGTATATATAATGGTCTCTGCTTGAGTGTCTCTCTGTCTCTCTTTGAGTTTACGATGTTGATGCCCTCTCCTCCTGGGAAAATTCTGGAAACCAGGCCCAGTTCCCACAGAGCTTCATCTCATCTAATGCACCTGTGGCCTTGGTCTCAGGCTCTCAAAGCAC
>NW_024837405.1:0-762 GCF_019175285.1 Sceloporus undulatus
CTGGAGTGAGATGGGCTTTTCCAACTGACTCTCTGTGATGATCTCCGGTGGTCCAAGCAGCCAAACCGCGGCCCTGGAATAATAATAATAATAATAATAATAATAATATAATAATAATAATAATAATAATTTATACCCCTCTCTTCAGTAAAGGCTTTCAGAGTGTCTTACAAATTGTTAATGAGACATTTAGACATTATGGCTCTTAGACCAGCAGACCCTTAACTTCCTTAAATCTCTCTGCCATCATCCAGTGAATTATAAAAGGGTTTCTCTTAACCTAAACTGGGACCAGATAAGGAACCTTATTTCTACTTCTTTGCTGATCTTCCCAAGCATCAACTGAGCCAAAACACGTGTAAAAGGAGCATCGAGTAGTAGATACTCCAAGGAGGTATTTATTATAGATAACAAAATATCTAAAGAGATATCTATTATAAATAACAAAATATAACTGAAATATAAGTCACACAAGATATTAAGAGTCTTGCAGGTACAGTATTTGAAAGTATATAATGTTCAGTTCATACAAGCTATTAAACCAATAAGTAAACCCAAGCGTCCAATTCTGAGACTAACTTCCAAGATCCGCTCTTTAACTCTCTCTCTCTCTCTGGATCTCCAACCGACACAATTCCCCCAACTGTCTCTTGGTCTCTCAGGCCTTATATCTCCTTCTCACAGAAGCTTCCAGAAGAACCTTCATCTTGCTCTCTGATTGGTCAAGAGAGCCTTCCGTAGCAGTGATGTCATTCTGTGTGG
>NW_024837405.1:862-1206 GCF_019175285.1 Sceloporus undulatus
AAGCTTCCAGAAGAACCTTCATCTTGCTCTCTGATTGGTCAAGAGAGCCTTCCGTAGCAGTGATGTCATTCTGTGTGAGATGTGGGAGGGACTGGGCTTCCAGCCAATCAAGGCCAGGGATGGTGGAATGATGGGGATTCCAGCCAATGGCAGCCCTCAGAGTGTTGTCAGGAGGACTTCTTCTGTTCCTAAAAGAGCATTGAACCCATGACTTTGAGACAGGGCTGGTCCACCATTTTGATGCAGTGAGGCTCCTGGTGCAGGCAGTTGGTTTGGAGCCATCATGAAAGGAAGCCATTCCTAATGAATGAACATGTTGGCTTCCTATTTCTATTGCCATGGAA
>NW_024837406.1:0-1206 GCF_019175285.1 Sceloporus undulatus
GCAGGTTGCCTGTCCCTGATTTAGAACTTGAAAGACTTCTTTCAAAGCTGGCCTTTCTATTGAACAGAGAGAGGTGGCCATCTGTTAGAATGCCAGCGAGTCACATTGCTTCCGCATCTGAAGGGCTTCTTCCGCCTTGCTTCCCTCTTTGACCCCTCACCACACCATCACCACCTCAGTCCTTTCCCCTCCCTTGCCTTACCTTTCATCATGATTGTGCCTCCTTCCACACTACCTCCAACCTTTTCTTCCTTCTTCTGCTGCCTTTATTCTATTTTGTGGCCTCACAAAATAGATGTAGCACCCTGACATAAACAGAGAGCAGGCAAACAAGTACACAGGTAACAAGGGCAAGGCACAGAAAGGATGAGTGACAGATAGTGTGAGCCATAAGAAGACTTGAGGCAGGTTGGGGATGGGGTGGGGTTAGGAATATCCCAGACTCTCCCAGTAGTTAAGACATGGACGAAAAAACTGCCATTACCCCCGTTGCCACCTCATTGCTGTCACCTCCCCTTGTACCGTACCATCTTTCCCCCTGCGCCTCACCTCGGAGTGTTGACAGCATTCCTGCTACCATAATCTAACAACTTGCCTGTGTAAGGTAGTACGAGTATCAAAAGTCAGACAGAGAGCAACATGAAGGGATGCAAGGCTAGGAAAAGGAGGAAAAGGTGGGAGGCATCATAGTGTTGCATGGAAGACAATTGAGGCATTGGAATAAGGTAAGAGAGAGGGAAGAAAGAAGGGAATGGGGTGAAGTGGTGGCAGCACACTGAGAGAGTATCAAGAGAAGGATATGAGAAAGCCGAAGAGGAAACTGTTAAGATGTGTGTGTCTCTGTGTGATACAATTTGGTGTTCTCCACTACCTGAGGTGGCCACTGCCAAGACTGTTGCAGGTTTAATGGGAAAGCAATGAATTTTCTGCACTAAGGAAAGTGACACAACAGGAACAGTACATACACAGGCACTCAGATATACCTGATGGTCCTGTTGGTAGTTGGGCAAAAGGGACGACAAATGGGAGATAATGGCCCTGTGTGCTGGTACTTCTCATCAACAGGATCTGCAGTGTTGTGTGTTTCTGAAATCATAGAATCATAGAGTTGGAAGAGACCACAAGGGCCATCCAGTCCAACCCCCTGCTATGCAGTATCATCAAAGCAACCCTGACAGATGGCTATCCAGCCTGTTTAAAAACCTC
>NW_024837407.1:0-1206 GCF_019175285.1 Sceloporus undulatus
CCCCCCCTCACTTTACTTTAGCTCTGTTTAGAACACCTTGGATGCATGTAGTGCAGGGGTGGTAGTAGTGCATGCTTGAATACAAACAGATAAAATGGATGTTGAAAAAGAGCATGTCAAGAAGAAACCTCGGCTGAGGCTGTAAACACACTAGGATGTTTACCTTCATTTATTGACCCCCAAGGTGATGCACAATTGACAAAGCATTGTTTTGTGTGTGCAAGGAGGTATTTGTTTAGATCACGAGCATTCAAACATGCAGCTGCTCACTGGCAGCCCAAGGAAGTCCAGTCTATGCCCCAGATTACCTTCAGGAAAGGTCTTTCTGTAGACTCTCTAGGGGAAAGCATTGTTATTTCACTTTTGCCGAATGCACAAAGCAGCTCTTTTCTGGCACTACCAACACTGATCTGTCCTTGTTCTTCCTGCTCACTCTTACCATGCAAATTAAATTTGCAATTGCACCCAATCTGCTTCTCTTTTTTGTCTCCTACCTTGTCTGCTCTTCAGTCATCTTACACACGCGTGCACGCACACACACACACACACACACACACACACACACACACTCAGCTGGAGTGGCCCTGTAAACATTTAGGAAGGAATTGGTTTCATGAGAGCTTGTAAAAAGTGCCAACCTCACCACTGCTGATGTAATAAAGAAGAGGCTGGCACTGCTCTGCACATGAAGCAAACACACAGAAAGTGTGCGGTTCTGTTGCTCTCTCTGGAAAAAAACAACCACCTGAGGCAGAGGACCTTGAAATGAGAAAGGTGAAAGCATCATCATGTCACTTCTCTTAATCAGACTTTCCTCCTGTGCGGTGGCTGCATGGGAGGGTAATGACAATAAAACACTGTTCCTGCTCATTTGTAAAAGCAAGAAAATGCAGGTGGCTGAATAACCAAGAGCCAAAGTTCTGGCTCTAGTTTTACTGCTACATATATTACCCTGGGCCAGTTAGTTCAGTAATGCAGTTACCTTGGATTTTTGCTACTGGACATTGCCAGTTTTGGAAAAACTAATGATGGATACTACACATCCACTAGGAATTGCTGTGGAAGAAGGCGTGAGAGAGCCATACGCTAAAAGTATACAGCATACTGCTTCATTTGGACCTTTTAATAGTTTAATAATAATAATAGTTTTTATTTTTACCCCGCCTTTCCACAAGATGTGATCAAGGCGGCTTACAAAAAATGAAA
>NW_024837408.1:0-1206 GCF_019175285.1 Sceloporus undulatus
CATAAAAAACTAGGGGAGCAATTGCTTTTGCTGGAATAGGTGAAATTTTAACAAAATGCAGTTGTCTGTTTTTCTTTTCTGAAAAAAAACAAACATGTTTTCTGCCTACCAAAAAGATCTGTGCAGGTTAGGTGACAGTTGCATAAATATGTGAAATACAGTATACATGTTTAAATTACATAAATGAATAAATAAGTGCATACATACATAAATAATCAAAAGCTGTCTCTATTAATAACTCTTCCAAGGGGAAAAAATCTGCAGTCATTTACTGTATTATTACCAGTAGCTCTATTACTACAGTGGCTCAGGTACTTTACATCTGCTATTCCTTTATCACAAATGGCATTTGGTCATGTATTATAAAGACAGATGCAAGAGATTAGTAAAGCCAATTTACTAGGTCACTTTGTGATCAAGGTCACAAAGTGGTGTGACTGTCATGGGATAGACAAGAAGGAGAGAAAAAGCTGAAGCAAGGTAATTACTAGGTAAAATTATAATGATAGTAAAAAATTATAATGGTAGGAAGAAAAAGGAAAAGGAAAATGTAAAGAGAGACTAGTGAGACATAAGTGGATAAATGTTCAGGCATGAAAGGACAAGGTTGTTTTAGGAAAACAACTCTAACCCTGAAGCCAAAACAAAGGGATATTAATATTAACCTACTGAATAGGGTTATTACAGACCTTACCGAAACGATATTGAAGTGATTTGAAACTCATAGTGAAGATACATTCTAAAATGGAGAAAGATACTTCCTCTAATGAAGGAAAGGCCCTTTGATCCAACCCCTTATTACTGTATTCGTAATGTCATTATAATCATTAATGCTGTTTTGTTGCCACTAATGGGACAGTCACTAATCAACCAACAGCTAAATAGAAAGAAATATACCAAAAAGGTATGACAAATGGGTTGCTTCAGCACAAAGAGATGGTGACTGATGTTCTATATCCTGGAAGGAGCACTATCCCCAAACTAAAATCCATGAAAAGTTGGCTGAAATGTACATGATTTTCGTCTTTAGCTTCAGAACCCATTTTGAGGGGTGGGAAAACAAAAAGCTTTGGCGCGATCTATGACTCACTGGACTATGCAAAGGAAAATGAACCTAAGTCAGGCATGGTTTGTACGGAAAGAAAAAATACTTAAAGGAAACAGTGTATAGAATGTAAGAATAAGATGAAGATGGTCCAGGAAACA
>NW_024837409.1:0-1206 GCF_019175285.1 Sceloporus undulatus
TGCTGTGTGCATTGTCTTATTCGTAACCTGAAAAGCCAAACCTGGCAACGCTTGACTTTGCTTGATAAAAATATGAATGCCTCAAGACAGGAGAAGGGTACCCAATCTGCTCTTGTGTTGCCATTGCTTAACAATTTCCCTCCTAAATTTTAAATTTCTCTCCGGGCATAAAGGCAAAGAAGGATCCATAACAGAGTACTGCAAAGCTGCTACTTCTTCTTTTGCAACTAAATCAACTAATTTATTTCCTACTTTCTCAAGGTGAACAGGTACCCAACCAAAACACAGCCAGTTCCCCATAGAATCAGGTTTTGTATTTACAGCCCAAATTTCATTCATCACATCATTCCTGCAGCTTAATCCTCCAGCCGAAATATTCAGCAATTCTGGAAGGGAATTTGCCAAAATTATTATTTGGTGTCTTTGAAGTTCAACATCATCTGGTGTATTTCCAGAGTTCTTTCCTTCCATCCACATATGCCAGAGGTATTTCTCAGCACAAGCCACAGATCAAGACAAGACAAAGAAGCAAGGTGAAAAACAAATGGGCATTTCATCACTTGGAGTAGAAACTGTATGGCAAGGGTTATATATGGTGACAAATCATAATACACCAGAAGAAACAAGTTAAACCTGCATCCACAGCAAGGTATTCAAAAGCAATTTCCTCAATGCCCATTCTACAAAACTCCTGCATTAAACACACACATATCTGCATACTCCATGATCTTTGTAAGGGGCAACAGGAACCTAACCTAACTACCTCCTACCCAGAACCCTTTATTAGATTCTTCTGAAGCCTGCTGCGACGCTTTTAATGATAATTTTGCAGATAAAATCTCTCGGATAAGAGCTGATTTGGATGCCAAATTTGGAGCACAGAGACAAATAGAGAGGCATCCAGTGCCTCCGCCATTACTGTTAGACTGGATCAATTTGAGTCAGTAAGTACTGAGGATGTGGACAAGCTTCTTAGTAGTTTGAAAAAGACGACTTGCCCTCTTGACCCTTGCCCAACCTGGCTGGCTATCCAGGGGGGAGAAAAAATCATGGTGATGCTGAAAAACATAATTAATGCATCCCTCCCTGCCTCCCTGTCTCAAGGAGGCAATAGTTAGACCACTCTTTAAAAAGCCCTCCCTGGACCCCCTGGATAGAAATAACTACAGACCAGTCTCACTACTACCATTTTTTGAGCAAGGTGAT
>NW_024837410.1:0-495 GCF_019175285.1 Sceloporus undulatus
AAGGAGGAATTGAGGGTGGTTTCTCTTCTCTCCCTTCCTTTGGAAGCCATCTTGGTTCTTTCCACACCTGCAGAAAATACAAAGTGTTTTTATGTGCACACATTTATGCAATCTTTCATGGACCAACTAAAATACAATTCAGCAGCTCAAAGGGCAAATCAAACCTGAACCTTCCCTAAAATTCAAAATAAATCAGTTGGAAAGCAGGATATTATTGATATTATTATTATTATTATTACTATTATTAGTCTCGCCTCCAACCCCTCAGAGAGAGAATCTTCTGAATGCTGGAAGACTAAGACAGTTCACTGGGCCTTTCGGGGCATAGACACCAGCATCGTTAGCCGGCATGAGGGCGAAGATGGCGTCTGCACAGTGCACTCCCTGACTCTTCCCGCATGCCGGTGTGACGCTGTATAATGCACATAGCGGGTGTTGTCATGGCGTTCCTCTGGCGCTACATCCAGATGACGCAGTGCCAAAGGAGTGTGGAAA
>NW_024837410.1:595-1206 GCF_019175285.1 Sceloporus undulatus
TATTAATTATTGATATTATTATTATTATTATTACTATTATTAGTCTCGCCTCCAAACCCTCAGAGAGAGAATCTTGTGAATGCTGGAAGACTAAGACAGTTCACTGGGCCTTTCGGGGCGTAGACACCAGCATCGTTAGCCAGCATGAGGGCGAAGATGGCGTCTGCACAGTGCACTCCCTGACTCTTCCCGCATGCCGGTGTGACGCTGTATAATGCACATAGCGGGTGTTGTCATGGTGTTCCTCTGGCGCTACATCCAGATGACGCAGTGCCAAAGGAGTGTGGAAATGCCACATCATTGGCAGACATGGCACTTTTTCCCGGCGCAGAAAGGAGCTCCTTTTTGCAACATGGAAAGGCCATATCAGGGCCACAACGTAGCCTTATCATAGTGCAAAAAGGAGCTGCAAAAAGCAGCATGTTTGCCGTGGCCCTGATCTGGCGCTAAAAGGGGCGGGCTGTACATCCGCTTAATTTCCAGAAAATAGGGCTAGAATTGGAGTCCTAGTGTTGGCCTCAGACTTCCTCACTCCCAAAGAGTTCAATAGGGGGAGGGCTGGGAGGGACTCATGTGTCTGATTGATTTTAATGGTTCTATTTTTTTCTTCC
>NW_024837411.1:0-1206 GCF_019175285.1 Sceloporus undulatus
CTGTAGTAATTCAGAAAAATATTGGAGGAAGATACATAAAGAGATTGGAAAAATAATTAAGATTAGAGAATAAGTCGGACCTAAGCTTTATCTCTTAAACTTGACAGACACTTTAGATTTGGATAAAGAAAATGAAACATTGCTTTTCTTTCTGATCGTGGCGGCAAGAGTATCATTCGCCAAAAATGGAAAGTGGAGGAAAGTCTGACGATAGATGAATGGAGACTGAAAGTCATGGATTATTTAGAGATGGACAAACTGACTACACTACTCAGGAAAGGCACCTTGAATCAATTTTACAAAGTATGGAAACCTTGGAAGGAATACTCACAGAGAGAAAAAGTGGTTACAATACAGACGGGGCTTGAAGTATAAGCGAACAGTATATGAAGGAGAAATTAGTTCCAGGGGGTAACACTCTAAAGGGGTAATTAAAGGAAGTTTAGGATTCCATATTAATAGGAAAAGGATTCTATGGAAAGTCATAAAAGAAAAAAGATAGGAGCTAGTGGATGTAGTTTAGGAGGTAATGGAGGATAATGGTAATTAGCCTTAGGAAGAGATAGGTAGAATTAGATAATATAGTAGTATTCAAAGATGTACATAATGTATACATCAGAAGTAATTTAGGATGGGTATGTTTTATTATCTGTTTTTTGAAAAGGATCTGTAGATATCAATGATTGTAATTTCTCATAAATAAAGGATATTTGAAGAAATTTTAAAAAATTAAGTTTTCAGAAAGTTAACAACAAACCATGAGGAAATGTTTGAATATAGATCTATAGGCATTTCAATGTTGCATTTATTATTATTATTGGATTTAATGTTGTGCTTATTCCTCTGTGATTGTGTGTACAGTATGATTTTAGGTAGAGTATTAGAATAAAAAAGAAAAGAAGTAGACCCATTGAAATCGTTGAGAGACATGAGTCCCACCCAGCCCTTCTCCCATTGACTTCTTTGGAAATGAAGAAGGCTGGGACCAACCCTAGGACTGCAATCCTGGCCCCATTTTCTTGAAGTTGAATCCCAGTGAAGTCTGGTGCAAAATGCAGTGCTGAAATGATGATGAAGATGATCATCATGGTCATGATGATGATGATGATAAGACTCTTCCCTTGAAAACCAAAAGCCTTGTTGAACTTCAAAGACTAATAGAGGTCCAAATCACATGGCAGAAATAATCCATTTAGAGTTCACTTT
>NW_024837412.1:0-1206 GCF_019175285.1 Sceloporus undulatus
AAGCACTGGTCATTCCCGGTGTGCAATTATTATTGGAGTCAATTAACGATGAATCTCTGGCTGGAGTTTACTGGCATTGGAGTGAAGCAGTCGATCAGCCATTTCTGGGAATTCATCTGAGATCCATAAGGCTGATTTACACACCAGATGTTCTACTGTTAGGGGCCTCTCCTGATTATGTGAAAAGGTTATGCATGAATCAAGAATAAAATGAATGTGGGCTGTCATGTTCTTGTGTCTGATTTTGTCTAAAAAACCTTTCTAAAAATAATAAATTAGAGAAACAAGTTTATTGTCTCATATGAGCCTCTTTTAGGCATGCTAAAAGCATGTCTACAAAAATTCCAAGGCGGAGAGTTCATCAGCCCCCAGAGCATAGATGGATGCTGTGTGTCTGTCCCCCAATTAAATGGCTGTGTATGGTGAGAGAAAGGCAACAGGAGACAGAGTTGTTCAGTAGCCAGGAGATCACTGCATGAGAAAGAAAGGTAATAGCTCCCTATTCAATGACCATAAAAAGACATACACAGACATACGTTGAACTTACGCTTGCTAGGCCCTCAACAGGATAGTGCACATTATAATTGAGGCCAGGTTTCCCCATCCTCTTCAATTTTAGCTGCCTATCCTAGCAGTATCTGAGATAAAAATGTATTTTCTCAGTTACAGCATATTATCATGAGCTATCTCTGTTTTGAGCCAGCAAGGTGTTGTGGTTTGAGTGTTGGACTACATCTCTGGACATCGGGGTTCGGTTCCCTGCTCAGTCATGGAAAGCACTGTGTGACCTTAGGAGAGTCACACCCTCTCAGTCTCAGAAAACCTTGTGATAGGTTCACCTTAGGGTTGTCATAACAGAAGAAACTTGAAGGCACACAAAACAACAAGAACACCTGTTTTAATTTCAAGTATTTGGGTGTGATTTGGGGCCCTTTCACACTACTCAGTTATATAACTAGGATTCCACTTTAACTGCAGTGACAACCTCCTGCAAAATCTAGGGCTCTGCAGTTTCGAAAGGAGTATTGAGAATTCTCTGCTAGAGAGATCTAGTGCCTCACGAAAGTACAAACCTGAGAATTCCATAGGATGCAGCCATGGCAGTTAATGTGGAATCCTAATGTTATGATTGCACAGTGTGAAGGAGGCTGGTGCTGAAAAATGGGCTATTAAGATCCATTAAATTTATTCCTGGCAGAGATGAAA
>NW_024837413.1:0-1206 GCF_019175285.1 Sceloporus undulatus
CCATCCTTGTGTCTCATAGGCCGGTTACAAACCGGCACTTGGGACGTCCGCAGGACATCCCATTTTAAAAAAGGCGTGTCTCTTCTAGACGCCCCTGGGTCTAATACGGACTCTGTCCGTAAAATATGGCGCCAGCCATTCCACACAGCCGGCGCCATCTCTACGTATCGGATGCTGTGCGTCCACACGTGTCGCGGCGCCTGTGACGTCGTGAATGCGCCCCTGGCGCCTCATGACGTCACACAGGTGCAGCAGAAAGAAGCTCCATTTTGGAGCTTCTTTTTTGCTCCGTAAGGGAGCCGCGCGGTGTGGCTGCGACGGCTCCCTTATGGAGCAAACAGTGGCGGCGGCAGACTGCCTCAAAGCGGCGGTCTATAACCCGCCATAGTTACTGTGAAATAGATCTGAGTTTTATTTGTTACATTTATTCCTAGATATTTAACTAATGAACAAAAAGAGTGAAAGTGGGAAAGCTTGCCATTTACCTTTAGAAATCTTAAATTCAATTCCTCTGTTTGTTTATAGTTAACTATTAGTTTGGCTCTTTGATCTTTATACATTGCCTTTAATCATCTTAAATAAGAAGCTCCTATTTCCATTTTTCAAGTGTCAAAAATAACATATCCCATCCGATGTTATTGAAGGCCTTTTCTAAGAAGATAAGTGTTTTTTTTCGTTGTGCCTTTGAAAATATTCAATTATATTTCAGATGTTTTGTATGTTATCACTGACTTGTCCTTATGAATCCAGTGTTTAAGACCTTTTTGAGTCTATGGGCCAAAATCATAGAAAATAGTTTATAATCCATATTTTAATAAGGAAATTGGCCTATAGCTCTTTACCTCAGTTGCATCTTTATCTTCTTTTAACAGCAAAGTTATATTAGCTTGTTTCCATGTTTCAGGATAATGGTTTTCTTTGATGCCATTTTCTTTGATGGCATTTTCTTTGATGGCATTTACAGGAAGAAATACCTTTAAACCCTTTGATCTTTTTGCTCAGTATGACATGTAAACTGAAAAAGGAAGTAGCTAAAAGATTTCCCAGACTAATTTTGTAGATGGTCACTCACAGTATTGGAAAAACATCCACATTCCTAAAATAGAGGAGTGGATAATTAAACTAAGAGAAGCAAAGGGATTGGACATTTTAAACGCAATCATGAGGGATAAACCAGTTGAGAAAACTAAAGAGGACTGGTCAGGC
>NW_024837414.1:0-1206 GCF_019175285.1 Sceloporus undulatus
CCCAAAAAGGGCGGTCTCCTGCAGCCCTGGTTTGCTCCGTGAGGGAGCCGCAGCGGACAAACTGTGTGGCTCCGTTGCGGAACAAAAAGAACCCGCAAAAAGTGAGTTCTTCCTGCAGTACCTTTGTGATGCCTCAATGCGCCAATGGCGCACTTGTGGCATCACAAAGGCACCAGGACTTGCGGATGCTAGGCGCCCATAATGTCAAAATGCCGGTGCCCATATGTACAGGGCACCACCATTTTGGGCCACCAGTATGTACTAGGGTTAGGGAGCGTGCGAATGGTGTGCGCTCCCTAACCCTGGGATCACAGCCACCATGCAACAAAATGGAGGTATGTATCCTGTCTTAGTTTCCAAGGATGGCAATGGCAACCCCCTCCCTCCTCAAAGAAACTTGCCAAGAAAACCATGTGATTGGTTCACCTCAGGGTCACATTAGGTCAGAAGACCTGAAGGCAAACAACATCACATGTGTATTCAAGTTGTCTTGAATACACTATTCTTACAAAAAATCTCTCAAAGGATGAAGATAAGAGACGCAAAGAAATATCAGGATATTCTATTGAAACCAAAATCAAATACTTAGGAATTTATTTCACAAAAAGAAACATGGAATTTTTTCAAAACAATTACACAAAAACATGGAATGAAATAAAAAAAGATTTAATTAAATGGAGTAAATTTAATCTATCCCTTATGGGAAGAATTGCCACAATAAAAATGAACATCCTGCCACGAATGTTATATCTATTTAGCAACATTCCGATAATAGCAAATGAGAAATGTTTTGATATATGGCAGAAAGACTTGTCCAGATTTCTGTGGCAAGGAAAGAAAGCAAGAATCAAATGGAAATTACTTACAGAAGAAAAAATCAAGGGGGGATGTAATCTACCAAATTTAAAGATTTATTACTACGCGACATGCCTTCATTGGTTAGAAGAATGGATCAGCCTAAGAGATGAAAAATTGCTGGACTTGGAGTGTGCAAATCTAAATATGGGAATCCATTCATATTTGTGGTATGTTAAACCTAAGGACAAAAGCAACTTTAATCACCATGTGTCGAGAAAATCATTACTAAAAGTGTGGTATAAAATTAAAAAACAATTCTATAATCACATCCCCAAATGGGTATCAATTCAAGAAGCATATTATAAAAGAACAAAAGGCAAAGATCAACATTGGATAAAATATGAAGAT
>NW_024837415.1:0-1206 GCF_019175285.1 Sceloporus undulatus
TGTATTTAATTTTGCAACTACACCATGCCCTCCATCTTTTCAAAGCCCCAAACCAGAACATGTGTGGTCAAGCAAGAACAGAGTGTGGTCATGATGGCAAACATTAAAGGAGAACAGACAAGTTAGCAGAAACTACAGCATATTGGTTTTGCCTGAGTCTACAGGAAATGCAGTGTTACATAATTCATCTTTTGGTGAGGGACGTTTTCCATCGAGTCTAAAATTAGCAGTAGTCAGACCTCTGCTAAAAAAACCCTCCTTAGACCCCCTGATACAAAATAACTATCGACCCGTCTCGTTGTTGCCTTTTTTGGGGAAGGTGATCGAGAGAGCAGTTGCTTTCCAGCTTCAAGCAATCTTGGATGAAACGGATTTTCTAGACCCATTTCAAACTGGCTTCCGGGCGGGCTATGGAGTTGAGACTGCCATGGTCGCCTTAGTTGATGATCTCCGTCTGGGCATGGACAGGGGAAGCGTGTCCCTGTTAGTGCTTTTGGACATCTCAGCGGCTTTCGATACCATCGACCATGGTATCCTTCTGGAACACCTGAGGGAGTTGGGTATCGGGGGCACTGCGCTCTAGTGGTTCCGTTCCTACCTCTCGGGTAGATTCCAGATGGTGCAGCTGGGGGACTCTTGCTCCGATAGGAGGGAACTCACATCTGGTGTCCCTCAAGGAGCCATTTTGTCCCCCATGCTATTTAACATTTACATGAAACCGCTGGGAGAGATCATCCGGAGATACGGGGCGTGGTGTTATCAATACGCTGATGACACTCAAATATGCTTCACTGTGTCTCCGACTGATGCAGTGACTAGGGATGGCATCTCTCCTCTAAATCCTGCTTGGAGTCGGTAATGGGCTGGATGAGGGAAAACAAACTCAGTCTGAATCCAGAGAAAACAGAAGTACTAGTGATAGGCTCCCCGGGCCCAGGTAGTGAAATTTGTCCACCTGTCCTGAATGGGGTCATGCTCCCCCTGAAGCACTCAGTTCGCAACTTGGGAGTGCTTCTGGACTCGTCGCATCCAAGTGGATGCAACGGTCAGAAGCACCTGTTATCAGCTTCAGCTGATACGCCAGCTGCGACCCTACCTGGGCTGGGGGGACCTTGAAACTGTGGTACATGCTCTGTTAACCTCTCGATTGGATTTCTGTAATGCACTCTACATGGGGCAACCCTTGTACCATACCCGGAAGCTTCA
>NW_024837416.1:0-1206 GCF_019175285.1 Sceloporus undulatus
TATTTATATTCCAGGTGGAGAAACTCTGGCCCCTGGGCTGGATAAGACCTGTATTTCTTCAATGATTTGATCAATGGCCTCCCCTCATTACGCCACTTCCCCATTTAGAGACTGGTGAAAATAATCATTTTTCCAAATGAGAAAAATCTCTGAGCTTAACTGCTGTGTTAATAATAATAATAATAATAATAATAAATTTATGTATATACCACCTTTTCAAAAAGATCAAAGCAGTTTACAAATTGACAATTACAAGATTTGTGTGTTTGTGTGTGTCAGTCATAGCAGGAGCATGAGGTATGTACCTTCTTCCTCTGCTTGCAAAAGCCACACCGAAATTGAGGCATGTACATTTGTGTGCATTGTTTCTGAACGGATCTATTGTCAAAATCACAATTTCTTCACTTTTCCTTGTATATATTTTAAAAAGATGCACACTGCTGAATATGTTGCACTTATACAACAAAAATCTATAAATGTATAGGTTTGTGAGTGACGGTTGCACCTTGGATTATGCTCATTTTTGGGAAGTGAACCTATGTAAATTCATTTTATAAACCCAGAGAAAAAAATAACTCAGAAAGCTCTAGTAAACAATGTGTACACAAAGTCCCCACACAAAGGACTCACATTGTGTGTCTGGGGTCTGGAAATCTCACTTCCACCTTCTGGGAAGACAGTGCTGCCAGAGACTGAATTTGGGGCTTTATGCCTGCAAAGCCTGGGCTCAGTCTCTCAGCTGCCACCTTTCCATAGAATCCTGGACTGAAACATTTAAACAAAGGTCCTCTTTCAGCTCCAGGAATAAAGGCCTACCTTCAGTACAAAGACTCTGATTCCTCCAGCCCCAGAAAGGGCTCTTCTGAAGTCCTTTATGGCTGGAGCTTCCCTGGGTCAGAGGCCGTCTCCTCAGCTGTAGAGAAGGGTTACTCTGAGTGCGAAGGAGGAGGAGGTCCACAGGGCTGAGGGAGGGAAGGCAATGGGGAAAGGTCAGTTCCAATGGCCATGTAGGGCAGAAGGTGACAATGCCTAGGAAACTCCTCTGAGTCCCAGCCATAGTAACTCCTGGTAGTAAATAGTCCAGGGGGTCTCCTTTCCCAAAGTGGGGTGGAAAGAACAGGTTCCCATGGGACTGAGATGCTGCCTCAAAGCACATTGAAGGAGTCTCTTGCTGGATGGCCATCTCTTTGGAGGACTTGGAGGGCA
>NW_024837417.1:0-1206 GCF_019175285.1 Sceloporus undulatus
AGGTTCAAAGGGAACATCTGAGAGTCCTCCAGGTCCGAGCAGAATTCAAGGTAACAGGCATTCAGCCAACATTCAAGGCAAGAGCAAGGTGTCTCCCAAGCACCACGGATGGTTCTCAACCATGCTGGACCAAGGGAGGTGCTGGGATATTTCTAACCCATCTGGGTCTCGCATGTTCTAGCTGTTGGCTTCCTACTTAACCATAGAGAATGCCCTTGTCTCTCTTTTTCTTGGGGTCTCTCTGTGGGAGTAGGCCCCAGTTAATCTGGCTCAGGAGGAGGGAAACTTTGCTGCTGGGAACCTAACCCTGGGACTGGCTGCAGGCTTACCTCCGGAGGATTTGGACAGTGGCTGCAGCCCTGGCTTGTCCCTGGGATCTCAGCCTCCACCTCAGACTCAGAGGACAGGCCTGGCTCCTGGCGGCAGGGCATGGCAAGCCCTCACCTGGAGCACCACTTTCATTTCAAAACCCAAAGGGGGAAAGTTCCCAGAGACCCAGCAGGTTCTAGCAAGCATGGCCAATGGTGAGGGAGAGTGGGAGTTGCAGTCCATCAACATCTGAAAATCTACCTGATTCCCATCCCTGTTGGAAAGGCTGGGTTGCTTTTAAGGAGTTTGTGGAGGGTGGCTTGCCCCCAAATTTGTTGGGCAATCAGCTCAGGACTGGCATCTCTGCCAGGATGCTGTTCCTGCCACCCTCATGCTTGACCTCGCCTGAGCCAGGGAAGAGCTGCCACACTCAGAGGCATTCCTAGTATATTTGTGCAAATCATTCATCAATCACCCCTCTCTTCCACAGCCTTTTCAGGTCCAGCGGAGCTGCTGGACAAGCAGAAGAGGGCAAGGCTCGCTTTCTCTTGACAGACCCATAACTTCAGCATCCCTTTTCACCAGTGTATCAGGTGACACCCCCGCACCCTCCTGGCAATGCCATTGGCCATCTTTCTGGCCTGGGCCAGTCAGGCACTAGGCCGTCTCCCTTCCTGATCTCTCACACCAAGTTATAGCAGGTGCCCTGACTGAGGTGCTCTGGCCAGTGCTGGAGGAAATGCTTGCCTTTGCGTGGAATGGGAATCTCTGGCTTCAATAATCTTATTCAAGAAGAATATGTGAAGATTCCGAGGAAGTCAGTGAGCATGTGAAATAAAAGTACTGTCAGTCCTTGGTATACGCTGGGGTTTGGTTCCAGGACCCACGGTGGATGCC
>NW_024837418.1:0-1206 GCF_019175285.1 Sceloporus undulatus
ATGAGAAAAGGGGGCAGGGGGCCCTTGAGGAGAGGCATGGCCATGGGGGGAGGGGGCAGGGTCCTTTAGATGAAAAGGGGGCTTTGAGGAGCCCCTCCCTCCTGGAAAGTAGGGCAGAGGAGAGGCCCTCCTCCCTTCCTCTTCATTTGGGGGGAAATGAGGGCTGGCAAGCCCCTTTGGTCTTCCAATGGGGCATCCTCTTCATCTCTGGGGGTCTGGGATGGGTTCAGAGGAGGGGAGGCTCCCAGTCAAAAGACTTTTGTGACCAAAAAAAAGCATCAGACAGCATAGGCTTCAATAGCATTGGAAACAACAGTTTTCTGGGGGGAAGGGGTTTCTCTGGGGGAAGGGGGCTCTGTTTTGGGGGGAGAGAAGAGCCCAGATTTAGGCCAAAGCCAAGAGCTGGCAGATGGAGGGACCTCAAAGCCCCTTCTGGGGAGAGGGACACCCCCTGGCAACTAGGCTTAGAGGCCCACAGGATCTGGAATATTCCCCCCCCCCCACATACACACACACATCCTTTCCTTACCCTTCACAACAACCCTGTAGAGGAGGGCCAGTAGAGAGATCAATGGCCCTCCTCCTGGGAACAAGCAGAAAGGGCATGGACACCATTGTTAGTTCTTTGCCTGAAAGTCCCCTTCCTTGAAGGGATGGAGGTGGAAGGAAGGAAGGAAGGAAGGAAGGAAGGAAGGAAGGAAAGTGCCAAGGAAAGAGAAGGCATAAAGGGGGCATCTGGATAGGAATCCCTCAGCAGCCATTTTGGGGAAAGGGGCTCTGTCTCTGGACAGAGAGACGGAGAATGTGCTCATTTGGGGAAAACGTTAGGGTCCCTATATTGGGCCACTGTCCCCTCTGCCCTGGAGCCTTCTTCTGCAAGTCCCATGGACAGGGAAGATCTACAGTATATCATGCCCTCCCCTGGAAAGGAAACCCCCACCCTTTGGAAACCCCATAGACGGAGGGGAGATAAGAAGATTATAAGTGCCAATATTATAAATGAAGATTACTATGTATTGTAGGAAAGACATGATAATATCTGGGGAAATATGTACAAAGGATTTACATTGAAAAGGGGAGGGATTAATAAAAATGGCAAGAATAAGAAAGGGTCCCAAATCCTGAGAGCAGCCCCCAAGCAGCCCTCTCCTGCCTTCCCCCCAAATGCACCTGAGAGTTTTGTGGGACAGCAACCAGGGCCTCCCC
>NW_024837419.1:0-1206 GCF_019175285.1 Sceloporus undulatus
GCATCATTTAAATAGCATACCTCCAAAGAGACCCGAAGCAGCTTTATTTTGGCAGTCTGTAACAGGCCTTTGTGTGTAAACTGTTTTTACCTTTAGCTTGGCTGGGAGGTACTTCTTTGTTTGCCTCCAGGTTACCCACTCCATTTTCCTTTGGGGACCGGAATCTGTTCTTGGCCTGCGGCCGTGCACTGCTCACGCTCTTGGGAAACAAGACAATTAACATAAGCAATTAGAACAATGCCATGGGGGCCACATTGCTTTTTTGGCTCTTGTGTCCATGAAGGGGATTTCTGAAGTCATGCACCATGAGTAAATTGTATGGTAAAATGCCACTGCACAGGTAAAAGTGGCTGGTTTCCATGTTTTGGGGAAGAAGGGGAGCCAAATCAGCAAACTTATACAGTGCTGGGTATCCACTTGGGTTTGGTTCCAGGACCCCCATGGATACAAAAATCTGTGGATGCTCAAGTCCCATTATATACAGTGACAGTAAAATGGTGTCCCTGATATAAAATGGCATGGCAAAATCAAGGTGTGTGTACACACACATTCAAAAAGCAAACCTTGATTTTGCCACACCACTATAGCCAACCGTCCATATCCACGGATTCTTTATTCATGTATTCAAGCCTCCATGGCTTGAAAATATTAAAAAAGAAAAGTATAAATTCCAAAGTAAACCTTGACTTTGCCATTTTATATAAGGGACACCATTTTACTCTATCTCTGTATTTAATGGGACTTCAGCATCCACAGATTTTGGTATCTACAGGAAGATCCTCAGTAGATAACAAAGACCCACTGTATATTAAATATTTTCAATCTGTGGATGGTTGAATCCATGGATAAAGAATCCTCGGATATGGAAGCCTGGCTGTATATGTGTTTTACCCACTCTTCAACCATTTCAATAGTAAATTTTAAAATCCAGAGGGCTCTGGGTCTGTAGGGGTCCCCAAGGGCCACATGTAGTCCGCAGTCAGCACCTTTCCCACCCCTGCATTACAACAATCCTCCCTGGACACAACCCAGCCAGAGCCACAGAGATGGGGGCTGTTTTCTTTTTAATTTTAAAATTCCAACATCACAAAGTCTAAAATATACACTTCTACAAGTATATAAACCAATAAAACAGTTATATACCGTAATCCTAATTCAACTAAATAGCTACCCTATTACATCATAATTATTTTATAAATTCTCTTC
>NW_024837420.1:0-1206 GCF_019175285.1 Sceloporus undulatus
CACCAAAGCCACGCTCCAGTCCTTAGGGCTGGAATGTGGCTTTGGTGCGACTTCTGGACTCTAAGGACACGTGCATCATTGAAACACCATACCACCACTGTGTCTCGAAGCAGCTTTATTTTGGCTGTCTGTAACAGGCCTATAGGCACAAGGAAGGAAGGAAGGAAGGAAGAATTTCCATCTAGTGTGGTCTCATTTACTTCCACATTTTAAACCTCCACATTTTGTCTCTGTTTTGACATGTTGTGATAGGAAATGTAATGCAGATATATTGCTTAATACAGTCTCCCATGCTATTCATAAAGACCACATAGCATGCATTTCAGAGTAATATGTTGTGTCATGCTGTAGAAATATTTCACCAGTAATATTAATAATTTTAATAGAGGGTAGCAATTAAGCAATTATATGAAATGGAATACCTAGACAGAAGCAAAACCTTTAAAACTATTAGAGCACTTGAAGGCTACTACTATTAGTTTCTTTTCTGCTGTCACAAAAATGTCTACCAGGTCACTGTTTTTAGCTAATATTAGAGTCATAATATCTCCAGGGTTACTCTATTAACAGATTAGAAGCCAAAGTTTTTGCTTCATTAGAATCTCTAACATTGTTTGAAGTAGCTGGATGATGCTTACTAGTAAAAGTAGATAATAGAGGATGGATAAAGTTACATTAAAATACACAGACACATCTTGTATTGACATCAGAATATTAACAGGAAGCGCACATGGTCAGATCAATTGTACATAGCATGAGAAAGACAATGTGGGTGTTGCAGTCCTCAACATTAAATCGGAACACCATTTCCAAGGTCACACATCTCTCCATGTACATTGTTAGGCTACTTTAGGGAATAGTGTTGCAACTCTTGAGAATGTTGAGCCTATTTAGATTACAGTTGTTGTTCTTGTGTGACATGAAGTTGGCTTTGACCTATGGTGACTCTCTGAATGACAGACCTCTAAGATACCCTATTATTGACAGCCCTGTCTGGGTCTTGCAAACTCAAGTCAATGGCTTCCTTGAACGAGTCAATCCAGCTGTAATGTCATCTTCATCTTTTCCTAGTTCCTTCCACTTCAGCAAGCATTATTTCATCTCATGATGTGTCCAAAATACAATAACTTCAGTTCATAATTTTGGCGGGATACACACTGCCATATAGTATGTATTGTATACGTACTAGGGTTAGGAAGGGGCGGT
>NW_024837421.1:0-1206 GCF_019175285.1 Sceloporus undulatus
TTTCACCAACTCTGTATTTCTAATAGTAGTTAATTCTATAGAAGCATATTTTTCTTCAAACATGTGGAACATTCTAAAAATAAACCAATATTTTGCCTCTGGAGAGGCCACATCTGGATGATGTATTGAAGGCTCGCAAAGACAGAGTCACAGACTGACTTTAACTGGAATAGTTTAATTTCCCTATTACAGAAGATTGCTCACTAAAATATTCATGCTAAGCACAAAATCAGGACCATAATCCAACACAGAGTGTATCATGCTAAAGCACATTGATTTCAATGTGGTTAAGCACACTTAAGTCTTATTGTAATGTTTCTTCCCTTTTAATAGGAGCTGTAAATTTGATCCTGATTCTTCTGGAACTTTTTAATACGAGACAGAATATTACCACAGGATGCAAACTGTCAGTGTCATCTCAGTCAAAGTCTTTCTTTTTCCGTTTAATTTCAAAAATGGTATTTCTGCAAAAGCAAAACATTACAAGATATATCATTTCTTTCTGGCTTAGGGAACAGCCTTGGAGAACTGGAAGATGAAAGCTCCTATTCCTCACTTAATCCTCTTGTATGCTACTCTTGTTCAGAGTTTGAAGGTTGTGACCAAAAGGGGCTCAGGTAAGAATACTTTTCTTCTCTGTCTCTCTGTGTGTGTCTTTTTCTCTTTTGGTTGGGCATAGAAATCCCACTGGAGTGATGCATATCAAGTATCCTTTGGATCTGGAAACAATGTAGAAAATAATACTGTATCTTTGCAATTAAAGATAATCATGGGCTACCATGTACAGAGGGCTTGTTTTTATGTCATTGTTCCAGGGGTAGGGATGGAAAGGAATGTCTACATTCTCTTCTGGTTGTATAGCCAGTCTAACTGATGGACTGTGCTGTATGGTGAACATGTCCAAAAGGATGAATCAGCAACACTTCTTGACACCCAGGGAAGCATGGCCTAGGTTAAAGACCTGAGGGGAGCTGTCTGCTGATTTGGTCTGGGAATAAAAGAAAGCCCTTATGCCACAGCAGCTATTACTTATACCAGTTTTCCCCAATCCATCCTCCTTATAATGGAGTTGGGGTAGGTATGACTGAAAAGGCTAGGGTGTAATTTTAACCACCAGAAGGATTGACACTGCACTGGAAAAATCCTTCTCCCTTTCCAACAGTAAAAGAATTCTTCAGCCACAGTTATACTATGGTGGATGTTGTG
>NW_024837422.1:0-1206 GCF_019175285.1 Sceloporus undulatus
CCATCCGTCCCTCCCCCCACCCTTATTCTCTCTTGAGGGCCTTTTGGGGAACTAGAGCCTGACCTGCCCCTTCCCTTCTTCCTCCCCATAGGAACCCACAAAGAGAGGAAGAGGAGTTGTGCATTTGGAGTCAGAGGATGGTAAAGGAGACCCTTCAGAAGCAGCTCTGGGTGAAGCTGCAGAAACACCAGCACCTGCAGAAAGGTAACTGACCACTGAGAGAGAAAGAAAGAGCCCCCCCCCCCCAGACCCCTTTCTCTCTACCCCATGGCCTTCTCCTTCTGGGCCCTCTCAGTCCCAGGTTGGCCTTACAGAAAGGCAACTGACCCCAAGATAGATAGAAAGAGTGGGACCCTTAATACCCCATCCTCTCTGCCCCATGCCCTTCTTTCTCTCTCAGTCCCAGGTTGGACATAGAGGTTGAGTCTCCCTTGTCATCCAAAATGCTCAGGACCAGAATTGTCTTGGGTTTTGAAATATTTGCTGCTTCTTCCCTGCCCCTTGAACAAGGCAGGGAAGAACAACAAACCAACAAGTACACAACATGAGTTAAAATCACAAGATCAAAATGCACATCTCTTTAAAAGAGCAAACAAGACAGATAGTATTAAACCAGTCCATATTTAAAATTCATTATTTAAAATTTACTTTTTTTAAAAAATCTGGATTAAACTGGTGAATTGCTTATTTAAATCTAGACTGTGAGTCCCTTTTGTGAGTTGCTGGAAGGCAGCACTAGCAATCTTGTTTCCAGGCCAGTCCCTGCAAGAATAGAGTTGGAGGAGACCCCATGAGCCTTGATCCAGTCCAGCCCCCTTCTGTCTAATCTGACCTAATCTGATCTCTTGTTTTGATAAAATTACCATCTTGATAGATGAAGGGAATGCCATAGATATAGTATATCTTGATTTCAGTAAGGCCTTTGACAGGGTTCCCAATGACATTCTTGCAAACAAGCTTGTAAAATGTGGGCTAGACAAGGTAACTGTTATATGGATTTGTAATTGGTTGACTGGCTGAACCCAAAGAGAAGTGACCAGTGGGGTCCCACAGGGCTCTGTCCTGGGGCCAATGTTATTCAGCATCTTTATCAATGACTTCGATGACAGAATTGGGAGCACACTTATCAAATTTGCAGATGACACCAAATTAGGAGGAATAGCTAATACTCCAGAGGACAGGACCAACATTCAAAATGACCTGAAT
>NW_024837423.1:0-1206 GCF_019175285.1 Sceloporus undulatus
TTGCTTCACCTCACTTGGTGTTACTATTGGCCATACCTCCATTTCTTTAATATCAGGAAGTTGAAAGCATGGCAAAAGGTTCTTGCCTAAATCAGAATCAACATCAAAGTTAAAAACTTGATTGAAATAAATTTCCCATGATTTAGGCACCATTCTGGTTATGACATCTGATCACCTCGCTCAAGACTGCTCTGCTGCTTGGCCTTTTTCCAAGAAAGAGCAGGGAGGAGGAGGAGGAGGAGGATGGAATTAATAGTAATAATTTTAATCATTAATTATTATTAATAATTAATTAGTAATTACTTCTTATTAATTATTAACAAATTATTATTAATTAATAATAATTCATTATAATAATTAACTAAAACTTATCTGTGTCCCAAAGAAGTTTGGTGATTTTCATTTTGGCCCCTGCCTACTTCCAAGTTGTGCAGGTCTGTCTTAAAGTGTAAAGATATAACACTGAATACTAAAGTTAGGATTGTCCAAGCCATTGTATTCCCTATCACAATGTATGGATACGAGAGCTGGACAGTGAAGAAACTCATTTCAGATATGGTGCTGGAAAAGAGTGCTAAGGATACCAAGGATGGCCAAAAATCCAAAAGAAAAAGGGGGGAAGGGGTCCTAGAATAGATCAAATATGAATTCTCCCTGGAGGCAGGATGACTACATTGAGGCTGTTGTACTTTGGCCCTATTATGAGAAGGCATGATTCATTAGAAAAGGCATGATGTTAGGAAAGGTGGAAGGCAGCAGAAAGAGAGGAAAACCACATGCTGGATAGTTTGACTCAATCAGGGAGGCCACAGGTCTGAGTCTACAGGACCTGAGCAGACTCCTTGTTAACAACAGTTCCATAGAAAGCATTTTCATCAGGTTGTACTTCATATTTGTATTTCAATAATCTTCATTTCAAACCTGTGAATTAGCACTGGTAGAGAGTGCCCCTATCCATCTAGTAAAAATATGACAAAGCAGAAATGTGAATTCTGGTCTAGTTACACCTGCTATCTTCTGAATTAAATTATCTTCTACTGGAAGGTCTTCTGCCTATCTTCCATGAAACAAAACGAGTTCCCTGCTACAAATGAATACTTTCCACAGCCTTTTCTTTACTACCTAGGAACAAATAAAACAGGCCAAAAGTATGATTATGTACTGTGTGAGTGTCATTTCATTCTTATTCAAAGTTCAGCACTATTA
>NW_024837424.1:0-1206 GCF_019175285.1 Sceloporus undulatus
CTCTAACCAAAACAGAATTATATTAGGGGCTGTTCTGGGGCTGTTTAGGTGTATTTTTGCGCAGCGCTGTTTTAACGCAGTTTGAGAATTGTCTGAAAATGACATTGACTATTTTAAATGAGGGGAGGCTGGTTGACAAGCTGCATCCCACCAACCCCACTTTAGGGAAATGGGACAGTGGAGTCAATAGCTGTAGTGCTTTGGGACAAGTGCTTGGGGAAATTACTCTTTGAAAGTAATTTGTCCTTGTCAGTTACTTTAGTGTTTTGAAAGTCATTTGTTGCTGGTGCTTATTGCACTTTTTAAACTGGGGAAGGGGGCAAAATGGGGAAAAGGGAGGAATTTTTCATGTTGGAGGTTCTGCAAAGATCTTCTCCTTTTCTCATATGCTTCTTTCATGAACTTTCTTGGCTTTCTAAGACTGTGGAGATGGCTATGAGGATGAGTAGGGTTGCAAAGGGGAGAATGATGTTGACCTGGTCCCTTTTTTTCTTGTTGTGGGGGAGAGAAGGAAGGATTGAGGAAAGTCAATGTGAATTTTCTTCAGGTTCAACGTGACATTTTTCATTTCCTCTCAATCTGTTTCAGGGGCTTACGGGATCTCGCCTTGGCGGTCAAAGGCCTACCATCTCTTGAAGACTCCAAGCAGAGGTAGTGGCATTTGGGGTTATTCCCTTGGCCCTGGAACAGGAGAGGGAAAATGTGGCCTCGGGATTGGTTTTGCGCCCCTTGACTCCATCAGGATCCATGGACTTGACTCCCCAAAAAGGGCTTCATTGTCTCTTTTGGACTCCTCTGTGAGAGGATTCCAGAAACAGGGCTGGAGGGCCTCTGCTATATTTTTGTATCTCCTCCTTATGCAGTGACTCAATCATCATCAATTTATTAATTATCAGATCATTATTTCTATATTTTATTCTGTCAGAGGAAGAAATGCTGGATTCCAAAATAATAGAGCGGGGCAAGAAAAGGGATCTACAGAAAAGAGAAATAATAAAATAGTGTCCTAGTGTCTGGAATGGTATTTTTTGGCATTGTTTAATAAGAACATCATTTAAAATGGTATAAGGAAAAAGGTGGAAAAGGAAAAGGAAAAAGACAGTCAGGAAAAGAGTGGTGAAAGAGATATTAGAAATATTCAAAGTAAAGAAGAAGAAGTCATATATATATACACACACACACACACACACACACACACACACACAC
>NW_024837425.1:0-1206 GCF_019175285.1 Sceloporus undulatus
ATTAGGAGGAACATCCTGACAGCAAGGGCTGTTCGACAGTGGAACACACTCCTTCCTCAGAATGCAGTGGCATCTCCTTCCTTGGAGGTCTTTAAGATGAGGCCGGATGGCCATCTGTCAGGGATGCTTTGATTGAGAGTTCCTGCATGGCAGAATGGGGTTGGACTGGATGGCCCTTGTGATCTCTTCCAACTCTATGATTCTATGATTCTAATATCATAAACAATATAATTTAGGCTATGGCTGGGATATTGAGGATGTATTAGGATACTCTTGATCCCAACACATACAGAACATTTAGCCACCAAAGAATTATAGTGTATTTAGACATTTCTTGCCACATTTCAGAGGCAAGCGTCATTTTTAATAACAGTTTTAGGGAGCACGCTGGGATTGAGGGCCAATGGGGCTACCCTATATTTAGATCCAGAGATGTTCCCCCATATCCTCCAACATTGCAGAGATGGGAAAAGCAAGACACATGTGGACAAGCAATCCAGAAAGCAGTGAGGATGGCCAAAGTTGTTTATGAGGAAGGTGACACAAACAGGGAAGGGCACAGCAGTTTGCTTTAGCTTCAGCCTCCTGGGAAGGGCAATATTCTGCCTCCTTCTTTCCTATCTTCTCCCCACTTTTGAGTTGATGGGGTACAAACTGAATGGCACTCAGGAACTGAAGTGAGCTGAGAAGGGGGAAAGTGGGAGGAGGAGAGAGCAACCGGGACATTTTTAAAAGCCCCTGAAAAAGTGGAGTGACAGAGGGTTAATCAGGACTGTCTCTGCCATATTGGGAGAATATGTTCTCCACTTGCTTTCATGTTGATGTGGGTTAAGGATTGGGTAACTCTAGAGGATGGAAGACTTCTGGAATTGGAAGGGGATGGGTTGAAATTTGGTTGGCATGCTTACTTGGCATATGGGAAATCTCAACAAAATAATTTTTTTATGGATCATTGTATTAGGAAACCCCTGTTAAAAATTTGGAACTGTTACAAAGACAGAATCGTACCTAAATTGAACGGATGGGTCTCCCCTCATGAAGCCTTCTTTAGAAAGGAAATGGCCAAAGAGTCAAAATGGTATAATTATAATGATTTGTTGGAATTTCAGAAAGGAAATTGGGTAATTAAAACAAGAGAAAAATTACTGGAAGAAGGATGGAAAGGAACATGGTTCACATACAGACAGATCTATGAACGATTTAGGT
>NW_024837426.1:0-1206 GCF_019175285.1 Sceloporus undulatus
ATACCTCCATGACGTTCCATAGTCGTACAGTTTGGCTAGCAGCCTGAAATTCACCCTCATCCATCCCTGACTCTCTGCAGTCTTACCGATACCATGGCTGCCTGACTTTGAACCTCATCATTCCATGACTCTCCTGGGTCATAACAATTGGATAGGTGGCTGATTCCGATATTCATCCGTCCATTACGTTCCATAGTCGTACCGATTGGCTTGCAGCCTGACTTTCACCCTCATCCGTCCCTGACTCTCTGTAGTCTTCCGGATTGGATGGCAGCCTGACTTCAAACCTCGTTGTTCCCTGACTCTCCTGGGTCATACCAATTGGATAGGTGGCCAATTTCGATATTCATCTGTCCATGACGTTCCATAGTCGTACCATTTGGGTAGCAGCCTGACATTCACCCTCATCAGTCCCTGACTCTGTGGAGTCTTTCCGATTGCATGGCAGCCTGACTTCGAACCTCATTCGTTTTTCACTCTCCTGGGTCATACCAATTGGGTAGGTTGCCGATTTCGATATTCATCCGTCCATGACGTTCCATAGTCGTACCAATTGGCATGCAGCCCGACATTTACTCTCATCGGTCCCTGACTCTCTGGAGTCTTACCAATTCTATGGCCGCCTGACTTCGAACCTCGTCGTTCCATGACTCACCTAGGTCATAACAATTGGCTAGGTGCCTGATTTTGACTTTCATAACTCCATGACGTTCCATAGTCGAACCATTTGGCTAGCAGCCTGACATTCACCCTCATCGGTCCCTGACTCTTTGTAGTCTTACGGATTGCACGGCAGCCTGACTTCGAACCTCGTTGATTTCTGACTCTCCTGGGTCATACCAATTGGATAGGTGCCGAATTTCGATATTCATCCGTCCATGCCGTTACAGAGTGGTACCGATTGGCTTGCAGCCTGACACTCACCCTCATCATGCCCTGACTCTCTGGAATCGTACTGATTACATGACAACATCACCTAAAACCTCGTCGATTACTGAATCTCCTGGATCATAACAATTAGATAGGTGCCGAATTTCGATATTCATCCGTCCATGACGTTACAGACTCGTACCGATTGGCTTGCAGCGTGACATTCACCCTCATCGTTCCCTGACTCTCTTGATTCGTACTGATTGCATGGCAGCCTCCTTTCGTATCTCGTCGATTTCTCACTCTGCTAGGTCACTCTGCCGATTTCGATATACA
>NW_024837427.1:0-1206 GCF_019175285.1 Sceloporus undulatus
AACATATTTAAGGTCTATTGTAAACCTTTCTTTCAATTGCCTGTACAGGAACCAATTCATAACGTAACCTTCCTTCGTTAATTGTTCTATAGGTTTCATAGATGGCTGATTTGTTGTTGAATCAAACACTAAAATATCTTTATAAGTGACCCACCGATTAGAAATTATTTCATCATTGCGGTGGAACGCTTCATTTATCGAAGCCCATATCGGGATCTTCGGATATATAACATGTTTGAATTTTTGCCATACTCTCAATAAAACCTTTCTAATCAGGTGCGAAACAAAAGCTTGATTAATTTTCATCTTTTCATAAAATAAATAAGCATGCGTACCAAAAATATTTCCTGCCATTTCCAAGTTCAGCAAACCTCTATCTCTTAAATTAAACCAAGGAATTAGCCAGTCAAAACAGCTGGCATAAAAAGAAAGCTTTAAGTTAGGAAGTCCCAAGCCACCACATTTGGTTTCATCATGCATATATCTAAAACGGACTCGTGGTTTTTTCCCGCCCCACAGAAACTTAGTTATGTCTTTATTCCATGCATTGAAAGGGGTATCAT
The DNA here is from genome assembly GCF_019175285.1 of Sceloporus undulatus. Lineage (NCBI taxonomy): Eukaryota > Metazoa > Chordata > Lepidosauria > Squamata > Phrynosomatidae > Sceloporus > Sceloporus undulatus. The sequence goes on from NW_024837427.1 coordinate 564, forward strand.
TTGTCAAAATTGGTAAGGTTTGAAATAAAAGAAGCATTCTAGGGAGGATCATCATCTTGACCACCGCCACCTTACCCAGCCATGACAGACCAACTTTCTCCCAACGAACTAAATCTTGTTTAATTTTTTGCCAGGTCTTGTAATAATTATTTTTAAACAAATCTGTGTTTTTTGTAGAGAGCCAAACTCCTAAATATTTAACTTTATCAACAATTTTGAATTTCGAGATATCTTGGAGATTTTTTTCTTTCATTACAGTTTAAATTCATGGTCATAATAGCTGTTTTTTCTATATTTATCGTAAGCCCAGAAACATTGCCAAATCGATTTAAACATTTGGTGACCTCAGTGATTTCCTCTATAGGTTTAGATAAGGATAAGGCCAGGTCATCCGCATAAGCACGCAGTTTCATTACTGAGCCTCTTATTTTAATGCCACTGATGTTATCGTTAGCTCTAATATCGTTATTCAAAATTTCCAAAATCAAAATGAACAGTAAGGGGGAGAGGGGACATCCCTGTCTAGTTCCCCGGTATAGATTTATATGTTTGGTCTTTTGTCCATTTATGATCAATGAGGTGGTTTGTTTTTTATATATATGATCAATCCGAGTAGTAAATTTATTCCCTAATCCTACTTTAT
>NW_024837428.1:0-1206 GCF_019175285.1 Sceloporus undulatus
AGCTGACTGGTTGCTTAGGAATTTTATGTGAAAGGGACCTAGGAGTCTTAGTAGACCATCAGTGTGATGCTTCAGCTAAGAAAGCCAATGCAATTCTTGGTTGCATCAACAGAAGTGTAGTATCTAGATTGAGGCAAATGATAGTACAGTGGGCCTTTATTATCTGCTGGGGTTTGGTTCCAGGATCCCCTGCGGATAACAAAGTCCATGGATGCTCAAGCCCCACTGAATAAAATGGCATAGCAAAATTGTGTCTCTTATATAAAATGGAAAATCAAGGTTTGCTGTTTAAATCTGTGGATAAAAAATCCATGGATAAGGAGGGCCGACTGTATTCCAGTCTATATTCTGCTTTGGTCAGGCTTCACCTGGAATAATCGCGTGTCCAGGTCTGGGCCCCACAATTCAAAAAGCATGTTGAGAAGCTGGAACGGTCTAGGAGCTGCTTTTTGGTTAGAACTTGTGGTCTACTAAGACTCCTAGATCACTTTCACATCTTGTTAAGCCAGGTGTCCCCCATCCTATATCTAAGCATTTCATTTTTTTTTCCTACCTAAGTGCAGTACAGTGGTACCCCGGGTTACGAAATTAATTCGTTCCGCTGCGGCGTTCGTAACCCGAAAGATTTCGCAACCCGAAAAAGCCATAGCCGCTAGCGCTAGAAAGCCGCGATTTCGTGCGAAAAAGCGCCGAAAAGCACCAAAAAGTTTTTCGTAACCCGAAAAAACCTTCGTATCCCGGAACAGTTTTTTCCTATGGGATTTTTTCGTATCCCGGAAATTTCGTAACGCGGTGCTTTCGTATCCCGGGGTACCACTGTACCTTACATTTCTCACTGCTGAAATTCATTTTGTTAGTTTTGGCCCAGATTTCTAATCTATTAAGGATACTTTGAATTTGATCTTGTCCTCTGGGGTATTAGCTACTCCTCCTAATTTGGTGTCTTCTGCAAATTTCATAAGCATGCCCTCTACTACTTCATCCAAGTCATTGATAAAGATAATAAATAGCACTGGGCCCAGGACAAAACCCTATGGCACGCCACTAGTCACTTCTCCCCAGGATAAAGAGGAGCCATTGCTGACTTTTTTGAGATTATGGCATTTCCTTCTAAATGTTCACACACTCTGTTTAATGATCTGCTCTAGAATCTTTCCTGGTGTAGATGTCAAGCTAACCGGGTGGTAATTGTTTGGGTCTTCTTCC
>NW_024837429.1:0-1206 GCF_019175285.1 Sceloporus undulatus
TCCAAAGTGACCCAAAGCAGCTTTATTTTGGCCTGTCTGTTTGGGCCCATGGATACTTAAATTGCATTAACAATAACTTTTTCGACATTCTTATATCTTTGAAAGTGCTTGGTACTTTTAAATTGTTTTAAGCCACCTTGAGTCCCAGCTTTGAGGGAGAAACAGGATATAAATGAATGAATTCTGTTCTCCTTCTCCTCTCCCCTTAATGGGCAATATTATTGTATGTTTGCCAAAAGTCAGCCCATAACTGGGTTTAAAAGTTGAGGGTCTGTGACATCAGCTCATCAGGGCAAAAGAGGAAAGAAGATTAATTGCAACTTTAGAAACTGCTAGGCAAATAAAAATGGGGCATCTTATCTAGAACTGAGGCTTGAAAAAAGATAGTGTCACCAGACTGAGCACATACTGATTTGCGTTATATGTTCAAAAGTCATGCTGGAAATTATGGCTCAGAATATTGTGTTAATAATATAGGATCATGGATGGCTCATTCTAAATGACTGTTAGGACCTTATCCCGGTGAAATTACAGCATGATAGTAGCATCTGTGGCCATACCTTATCACACAACACCATGTCTGTCCTATAGTTGCTTCATTTTTCATCAATTCCTGGTGCGTTCCTTTTTTTTCCCTTTTGGGGGGGGGGGGGCAAAACCTGTCAATGCCCTGCAATCATGCTGCTTTTCCACTATAGATTCACATGTGATAAGTTCCTCCGGTTGCAGTTCCGATATGCAGGCAGTCCTGTGTGCAGATGGGAGTGATTCTGCTCCTCTCCCCCTCCCTCACTGGGAAGGCATGCTGGGAAGGGCACAGGGAAGGAAGGCTGGTTATGAAGGCTGGTATACAAGAGATAGAGTGCTTAAGGCTATAGTAGCACCATGGCACTTTTGAAGAGCTGAGTAAAAATGTCCACAAACCAGTAAGTTTGCATTTCCTACACTAAGCGATTGTAGGAGATTATCGCACTGCGTTCTGAGAACGTTCCATATCATCACGTGATGAAAACGTTCCTGGAACAGATATTACCGCATTAGAAATCAAAACGTGATCAGAACGGGATCAGAACGGCAGTTTACCGCACTGCGATTCCTTTTTCTTGAAACCGTTCTCAGAACGGTTTGCTGTATTAAGTTTTGTGGGCTGTGTTCTGATGACGTCGCCACTCAGTGGTTGGACGGCTCGGGAGAGGCGCTGCCCCC
>NW_024837430.1:0-1206 GCF_019175285.1 Sceloporus undulatus
CATCTACAAAATTAGTCTGGGAAATCTTTTAGCTACTTCCTTTTTCAGTTTACATGTCATATTGAGCAAAAAGGTCAAAGGATTTAAAGGTATTTCTTCCTGTAAATGCCATCAAAGAAAATGCCATCCAAGAAAACCATTATCCTGAAACATGGAAACAAGCTAATATAACTTTGCTGTTAAAAGAAGATAGAGATGCAACTGAGGTAAAGAGCTATAGGCTAATTTCCTTATTAGATATGGATTATAAATTATCTTCTATGATTTTGGCTGATAGACTCAAAAAAGTTCTTAAACATAAGGACAAGTCAGTGATAACATTCAAAACGTCTGAAACATAATTGAATATTTTCAAAGGCACAACGAAAAAACACTTATCTTTTTAGAAAGGCCTTCAATACATAGGATGGGAAATGTTATTTGTGACACTTGAAAAAATCGGAATAGGAGCTTCTTATTATAGATGGATAAAGGCAATGTATAAAGATCAAAGACCCAATATAATTGTTAACTATAAAAAAAGAAGAATTTGAGATTTCTAAAGGTACAAGGCAAGCTTTCCCACTATCACCCCTTTTGTTCATTCTGATCCTAGAAGCATTGAATAATAGGATAAGATTAGAAAATAAGATCAATGGAATAAAAATTAAAAACAACTGAGTTTAAAATGAGAGTCTTCTCAGACGACATTTGTATTCCCTGGAGAACCCAGAAAAGAGCACAAGATAATTGATGGATGTAATAGTGGGATTGGAATATGTTTCAGGACTAAAAGTAAATAGAGACAAAACAACATTAATAACAGAAAATATGGGGAAAAGGAGGAACAAAATCCTGGATAAAATTAGTGGATTTAAAGTGGGAAAGAAAGTTAAATATCTAGGAATAAATTTAACAAATAAAAACTCATATCCATTTCACAATAACTATGAGACACATGGAAGGAAATCAGAAAAGACCTAGAAAAATGGGGGAAATTACACTTATTGCTATTAGGAAAAATATCACTGATCCAAATGAGTTTCCTTCCTGAAAGACTGTTTCTGTTTCAAGAGATACCCATCATCCAGAATGAAAAACCATTGAATCTATGGCAAAAGGAAACATCAAAATGTATTTGGAAAAAAAAAAGAGCCAGGATAAAAACGAAAATACTTTATGATGACAAAAGTAGAGGAGGACTTTATTATGCTGCTTGTTGTTTAG
>NW_024837431.1:0-1206 GCF_019175285.1 Sceloporus undulatus
CAGAGCTGCCCTCGGTACCGAAGCAGATGAGGCCTTGAACCAGGACCGTGACGACCGTGACTTACCGGATAGAGACCTCTTTGATACCTATCCGGACCTGGTCTATGATCATCACTCCGGGCAGTACTTCCTGCCTGTGGATCCTTCCCACCTCCGGAAACGTTGTCCGGGCCCGACCAGGGTGAGGCCTCGCTCTCCGTGGCAAGACACCACTCGCAAATCGGACGACTTGTTTATGAGGAGACCATTTTCTGAGAGGGACCTCTTGCCACCTAGCCGTCAACCGAGCAGGTATGTTTCGAGATCTCCATCCAGATCCCGTTCTCCATTCCTCAAGGAAGACCAACCTTATGTCTTGGGGTCCCGGACGCCCCTTCACCATCTGATGACGTGAGGTCTTTTGCAGATAGGGTCGTCCGCATGGCTGACGCTTTGAAATTGGAAGTGTCCTACACGGAGGATGATGCCCTCGACCCCGTGGAGAGACGGATCCACGGCTGCGCCCCGGTTCCTCCCTCTCTGGCCTTTCTTCCATCCCTGGAAAAGATTGCCAAGAGGTCCTGGGGCACTCCTTCCACTATCTCCTCCACATCGAGGAAGATAGAGAACCTTTATAGGGTCACTCCATCGGGCCCGTCATGGCTCTTCAACCACCCCAAGCCCAACTCTGCCATAGTGGAGGGGTCGCAGACGTCCTTTACTCCCCATCAAGCTTCCTCTCCTGTGGACAAAGAAGGGAAAAAGATTGATGGACTGGCTAAAAAATTTTATGCATCCGCGGCGCTGGACATCAAAATCGCCAATTATGCGGCGTGCATGGGAGCGTATGTACAGCTTCTCATGGAGAAGATGGACCCGACCATCGCAGAACTCCCAGATGACAAAAGGCGGATCATGACAGCTCTTCGCAATGAGGTTCATCTAATTGGAGAACAGCAGATCATTTCGGCCAGGCACTCCACTGACTGTGCCTCCAAGATCTTGTCGGGCTCGATAGCCCTCAGACGCCACGCATGGCTGCGCTCCTCGGACCTTACTCCACAGGCAAGGTCTGCGATAGAGGACATGCCCTTTGGTAATTCCGGTCTGTTCAACAGGGAGACCGATGAAAAGTTAAGCTTCCGTTACCGGATGAAGACGGCCGCACGGAAGCATGGAATTGTCCGGGATTGCTGCCAGCAATCTCTGACTTATGCTGATAACCAA
>NW_024837432.1:0-1206 GCF_019175285.1 Sceloporus undulatus
TCTCAGGCAGAGAAGTTCAGCTCCTTAAAACTGCCAATCCCAGCATGCAACAGGAGGCTGCTAGAGGAGTCACACTGGAATAGTAGCTCTTTAAGAGCATAGTGTGATAAACATCATAGAATCATAGAATCATAGAATCGTAGAGTTGGAAGAGACCACAAGGGCCATCCAGTCCAACCCCCTGCCATGCAGGAATCCAAATCAAAGCATCCCCGACAGATGGCCATCCAGCCTCTGTTCAAAGACCTCCAAGGAAGGAGACTCCATCAAGCTTTAGCAAATACTGGCTGCACCCACACAGCAGAAATAATCCAGTTTGAGACTGCTTTAACTAACCTTGCTCAATGCTAGGGAATTCTGGGAACTGTAGTTCTGTGAAACATTTAGCCTTCTCTGTCAGAGAGCTCTGGTGCCATAATAAATTACAATTCCCGGGATTGCCTAGAACTGAGCAAGGGTAGTTAAACCAGTCTCAAACTTGATTATTTTGTCAGTGTGATTTGGACAAATGATATGGAATTCTGGGAATGATCATTTGTTCTGGCAGAAGAGTGGAGCAGGGCCCAGAACAAACGACTATTCCATATCACTGAGTCATGGTAGTTAAACCAATGTGAAACCAGATTATTTCTGCAGTGTGGATGCAGCATAAGTCTTCTCACTGTTGTCAACACTTAGCAAATAGTTTCTTTGACTGTTCAAGTTTTCTCACCCAGGGGTTGCAAGTAACTAGTCAGAATCAACTATTTCTTATTGATTCATTACCCCCCCCCCAAAAAAAATACCAGATGTATAACTACATTACAGTTATAACTTAAAGAAGGACAGCATCACTCGTTTTGCAACAGAACTCTAACTTTATGTTAATTTTAAAGTTACAGGGTTTATGGCCTCATGAAAGAATGGAGAAGAAATATCACATGGTGCAACTGCTTTTGCCTCCAGCAGCCTGTGTGCACCATACATACTTTAGAGAGAGAAAAGTAAATTCGGACTCATCCAGAAGTTGCCAAAGCCTTTTAACTTGTACTCTTAACTTTTAAGTTGTACAAGAGATGTCTCCAGCGATCTTACAATCATGCTGTTCCCTAAGACTTTGCATTAATGTTTTGGTTACCTGGCCGAAAACCAACAAACATATATCTCCATCTACAGAATTAATGCAGTTTGACACTGCTTTAACTGCCATGCCACAACAACCTACAA
>NW_024837433.1:0-1206 GCF_019175285.1 Sceloporus undulatus
TTTTTTTTTTGCCAGATTTTGGAATATTTGTATAGATATCTTGGAGATGGGGCCCAAGTCTAACCATGAAATTCATTTATGTTTCATGTACACCTTATACACATAGCCTGAAGGTAATTTCATACATAATATTTTTAATAATTGTGTGAATGAAACAAAGTTGGTGTACACTGAACCATCAGAAAGCACAGGTGTCACTATTTCAGTTCCCTGTGTGGACAATTTTGGAATTGAAGTAGTTTGGGATTCAGAATTCTGGATAAGGGAACTTCCTGACAGTAAGGGCTGTTTGACAGTGGAATGCACTCCCTTGGAGGGTGATAGAGTCTCCTTCCTTGGAGGTCTTTAAACAGAGGCTGGATGGCCATCTGTCAGGGATGCTTTGATTTGGATTTCCGGCATGGCAGGGGGTTGGACTGGATGGCCCTAGTGGTCTCTTCCAACTCTACAATTCTATGATTCTATGATTCTATGATTCTACTCAATGGTAGGTTGAAGGCAGAAACAGTAAAATACACTGGAACCACTTAGAGTTCCAGTTTTTGGGAAAGATGGGGTGTAAAATAAAGATGACAGTGATGGTGATGGCGATGAGGATACTTTACACATCGATTTGTATATTATAATATGTTATAAACAGAATTGTATTTCTTTAGTCACTAGTTTATATGTACTGTATATTGAAAATATTTTTACTTCCCATTTTTATGAGACTCATTCTCCAAAATCTCCAATAAACAAAATATAAACAAACATCAAAGAATAATTAATTAAAATTCTATGGTAGTCTTCTTAGCTCTAGGAATGAGATGAAGATGAACTGTAAACATGTCACAAATAGTACTCAGAATGGTTGTATTTAGATATATTTCAATCAGTATCTCATTAATCTTTATAATATAGCAACATATGGGCACAGTCCATGCCATTTAAAAGCATTTGTAGGTTTCGTTGGTTTAACAATAGAGGCCTGAAACAGACTGGCCAAATAAAGCGCCTTTTGGGTACTTTGTGGGTGTGGCGTTTAAACGATGAATGCCCCAATTGGCCAGAAGCTGCTCTGAGGCCGCCAAAGATGGGTTGATCCTGTCTGCAAAAAGAGAAGCAAAAAGCTGCTCCTGCCGGTGGCCCATTCAGGACTGCAGCAGTGTCTGGCCTCGGGACCACAGCATATGGTCACCACGGTCCCATTGGTGCAGGAGTAGC
>NW_024837434.1:0-1206 GCF_019175285.1 Sceloporus undulatus
CAGGTGGGTCAGGGACCGATGAAGATCGGAGTTGGGCGGCCATCCAATTGGTATGACCCCGGAGAGTCAGGGACCAAAGAGGCTGATGTCCAATGGGTTTGCCCCTGGAGATTCAGGGATTGATGAAGATCGAAGTCGGGCGGCCATCCAATTGGTATGAATCTGGAGAGTCAGGGACCGAGGAGGGTCAACATTTGGCTGCAGGGTAATCGGTATGACTTCGGAAAGTCAGGGACCAATGACGATTGAAGTCGCGCTGCCGTCCAATTGGTTTGACCCTGGCGAGTCAGGAACCGATGAAGATCGAAGTTGGGCATGCATCCAATTGGTATGAATCTGGAGAGTCAGGGACCGACGAGAATTGATGTCACGTTGCCAGCCAATTGGTTTGCCCCAGGCAGGTCAGGGACTGATGAAGATCGAAGTTGGGCAGCCATCCAATTGGTATGACGCCGGAGAGTCAGGGACCGAAGAGGCTGATGTCTAATCGGTTTGCTCCTGGAGATTCAGGGATTGATGAAGATCGAAGTCGGGCGGCCATCCAATTGGTATGACTCTGGAGAGTCAGAGACCGAAGAGGGTCAACATTTGGCTACAGGCTGATCAGTATGACTTTGGAAAGTCAGGGACCGATGACGATTGAAGTCGGGCTGCCGTCCAATCGGTTTGACCCTGGCGAGTCAGGAACCGATGAAGATAGAAGTTGGGCATGCATCTAATTGGAGAGTAAGGGACCGACGAGAATTGATGTCAGGTTGCCAGGCAATCGGTTTGCCCCAGGCGGGTCAGGGACTGATGAAGATCGGAGTTGGGCGGCCATCCAATTGGTATGACCCCGGAGAGTCAGGGACCGAAGAGGCTGATGTCCAATCAGTTTGCCCCTGCAGATTCAGGGATTGATGAAGATCAAAGTCGGGCGGCCATCCAATTGGTATGACTCTGGAGAGTCAGGGACCGACGAGGGTCAACATTTGGCTGCAGGGTAATCAGTATGACTTGGGAAAGTCAGGGACCGATGACGATTGAAGTCGGGCTGCAGTCCAATCGGTTTGACCCTGGCGAGTCAGGAACCGATGAAGATCGAAGTTGGGCATGCATCCAATTGGAGAGTTAGGGACCGACGAGAATTGACGTCAGGTTACCAGCCAATCGGTTTGCCCAGGTGGGTCAGGGACCGATGAAGATCGGAGTTGGGCGGCCATCCAA
>NW_024837435.1:0-1206 GCF_019175285.1 Sceloporus undulatus
AACAAGAGCAAGGCTGAAGGGAAAGAGAAGCCCGCCAAGAAGAAGCCTGCCGCTGCCGCTTCCAAGGCGAAGAAGCCGGCCGCCAAGAAGCCCGCCAGCGCGGCCAAGAAGGGGATGAAGAAGGCGGTGGGAGCCTCCGCGGCCAAGAAGAGCGTCAAGAAAGTGGCCAAGAAGCCCGCCGCGGCAAAGAAGGCAGCGGCGGCGAAGAAACCTAAAGCGGCCGCCAAGGCCAAGAAGCCAGCGGCCAAAAGCCCCGCCAAGGCGAAGGCGGCCAAAGCCAAGCCCAAGACCCCCAAGGCCAAGACGGCGAAGCCCAAGAAGGCCGCCCCCAAGAAGAAGTAGAGGGAGGAAGGGCGACTCTGCTTCCGACTCTGGTCCTTTAAACCCCCAAAAGGCTCTTTTAAGAGCCACCCACAACTTCCGAGAAAGTGCTGATATTTCACTAAAGACATGAGATGAGAGGCTTTAGATCTGGGCTGTTCTTAATAAAATGAGTCCGAAACAGATCGCGAGGGAAAGCGTTTCCCCAAATCTGGCAGAAAGAGCTGCTTAACTTCATTGAAGGCGAATTGCGCGAATAAAGGGGGGAAGCGCTTTGGGTAAAAACAGGTAGATTAGAAGCCATAAAGGCAAACTGGTTTTGAGTGTTGGGACTGGGAAGACAGTCTGCCCAAATGCCTGGGAGGTGGGGTAGTCCCCTAAGAAGGAAGGAAGGTCACTGGGTCCTTTCAACACTATTTTTTAAGTGTTTAACTAAAAAGGAGTATTTTGAGAGGGTTAAGGTTTTTAATTCTATATAAACCTCCCCTTTATTGCTGAATGGGTTTTATTCGCCTGGGAAGCCCTTGTTTACTGGGAGGCAGTACAGAAAGATGCGAAATAAATGTATCTATAGGCTTCTTGTTGATTTTAAAGATCTATATCCCGCCTTTCTGCTACAATGGAACTCAAGTCAAGGCAGGTACTTACGATACAGAATTACAACTTAAATCTGGGCAGGGAACTAAGAAACACCCGCCATAATTAAGCCACACTGCCTCATCCTAAGCATTGATTTGTTCCCAAGTCGGAAGCCACTTGAAGAAGTGTGGCCTCCGGTTTGTATAGATTGATGCATAAAGCGTTCCCTTTCTGGCTTTCGTCAAAGAAAAGGGACTGGAGACTTTGGGGCAGAAGTGTTCTTCTCAGCGCTTTCTGTGAAGGCGT
>NW_024837436.1:0-1206 GCF_019175285.1 Sceloporus undulatus
ATCATCGCCTCGTAAGATGCAAACTAAATCTTCATTTGAAGTTCAAACCTAAGAGGGGTGGCATCCTAAAGAGGAGACTACAAGTCAACAATCTTCAACAAGCTGCCATAAGAGACGACTTCCAGGCAAATTTGCAAACAAAACTTGAAGACCATCCTGCAGACTCTTCTCCTACAGTGCTTTGGCAACATATCAAAAACAGCATCCTGCAATCTGCGGAAGAATCCTTAGGTTTCTACCTCAAGAAAAACCAAGACTGAATTGATGAAAACAACCAAGAGATCCAGGAGCTGTTGGCAAAGAAGAGAACTGCTCACCAGGCACACCTCGCCCAGCCATCCTGCCATGTAAGAAAAGCAGCCTTTCGCTTCACATGTAGTCAACTCCAACAAAAACTCAGAGACATTCAGAACAAGTGGTGGATCAACTTAGCAGAAAAGACACAACATTGTGCAGATCTGGGTGATTCCAGAGGATTTTACGAAGCTCTTAAAGCAGTGTTTGGACCTGCGTATCAGATCCAAAGCTCCCTATACAGTACAGATGGTCAAACACTAATCACAGATAAAGCTTCCATTCTGAACCGATGGGCTGAACATTTCCAAAGCTTCTTTAGTGCCAACCGAGTAGTCCAAGACTCAGCTATTCAACATATGAGACAACAACTGATCAAAAATGAATTGGACATAGCTCCCACTTTGGAAGAGACCCTTAAGGCCATACAGCAGATGAAAAACGGCAAGGCTGCCAGGATTGATGGAATTCCACCTGAAGCTTGGAAACATGGAGGTCATGTACTCCATGCTAAACTCCATGAGCTCCTTGTGAGTTGCTGGGAAAAAGGCGAACTGCCATCAGATCTCCGAGATGCAGTCATCATCACCCTGTACAAGAAAAAAGGAGCAAAATCGGATTGCTCAAACTATCAAGTTATAACACTGCTCTCCATTGCTGGAAAAATCCTTTCGAGGATACTGCTGAACAGATTAGTCCCTGCTATTGCAGAAGAATTTCTCCCTGAAAGCCAATGCGGCTTTAGAGCTAATAGGAGCACTACAGACATGGTATTTGCCCTTAGACAACTGCAAGAGAAATGTAGAGAGCAGAACAAAGGACTCTATGTAACATTTGTTGACCTCACCACAGCCTTCGACACTGAGTAGAAAAGATCTGTGGCAGATCCTGGAACGATTAGGATGTCCCCCC
>NW_024837437.1:0-682 GCF_019175285.1 Sceloporus undulatus
GGAATACGCTGCCCGCTGAGCTCCGCTCGACTACCTCCCTGGCCCAATTTAAGAAGGATTTAAAGACCTTCTTATTTCATCAAGCATTCCCCCCATGAACATCATTTAGGGCCTCCCTCCTCTTTCCGTGGCCATGAGGAAGGGCTAATTGGGGTTTTATCTTTTTATCTCTTTTATTGTTTTTATTGTTTCTTTGATGTATTGTTTTGCTTGATTTGCTTGATTTATGTATGTATATTTTAATTGTGTGTACACCGCCCTGATCTATGGAAGGCTGCGGTATATAAATAAAACTTTTATTTATTTATTTAAAGGAACTTGCTCAACCCCTCCCTAAACCAGCCCCCAATTCCCAAGTTAAGCAACACAAGCGGAGGTTGCATAGATACAAAGGTTGTCTATACTTCCCTTCCCTTCTCCCAGACAGCCTCACCTTGAAGAGCGGTGTTCCCAAGCCAACTTCACTCCTCCTTGAGAACCAGTCTCCAGCTGCAACCCCAGCCCCTCTCCAAACGCCCTCCTTCATCTAAAAGCCACTCCATCTGACCTTCTATCACTTTCCATGACGTGCTTTATATAACCCATCACTCTACACTACCTGCTGTGAACTACAACTATATCTCCTACTTTAATAACCAAACCCTAATATTTTACTCTTTATGACAGAACCCTTATACACTGT
>NW_024837437.1:782-1205 GCF_019175285.1 Sceloporus undulatus
GCTAATTGGGGTTTTATCTTTTTATCTTTTTATTGTTTTTATTGTTTTTTGATGTATTGTTTATGCTTGATTTGTTTGATTTATGTATGTATATCTTAATTGTGTGTAAACCGCCCTGATCTATGGAAGGCTGCGGTATATAAATAAAACTTTTATTTTATTTATTTATTTATTATTTCTGGCAGGATTCTTTGCTAATGTCACCTTATTGATAGAAAGTATGTGGTCTGTCTCTGAGCTGAAGCATCATCCCTTTTCAACATTAACAGAAGAATAGCACAAATTAAGAACAGGCTCATTCAAGGATGGAATAAAGGTAGACATAGTCCATCAGGAGAACACACACAGTCTCTCTCTTTCTGAGTACTAAAACTATCTACAAAACAAACAAACAAACAAACAAAAAGCTGAATGGTGAAATAT
>NW_024837438.1:0-1205 GCF_019175285.1 Sceloporus undulatus
ATGGCCCTTGTGGTCTCTTCCAACTCTATGATTCTAATATCATAAACAATATAATTTAGGCCAATTCTGGGATATTGAAGATGTATTAGGATACTCACTATCCCAATACATACAGAACTTTTAGCCACCAAAGAATTATAGTGCATTTAGAAATTTCTTGCCACATTTCAGAGGGAAACATCATTTTTAATAACAGTTTTGTGGAGCACACTGGGACTGAGGGCCACTGGGGCTACTCCATATTTAGATCCAGAGATGATCCCCCATATCCTCTAACACTGCAGAGATGGGAAAAGCAAGACACATGTGGGCAAGCAATCCAGAAGGCGGTGAGGATGCCCAAAGTTGTTCATGAGGAAGGTCACACATATGGGGAAGGGCACAGCAGTTTGCTTTAGCTTCAGCCTCCTGGGAAGGGCAATATCCTGTCTCCTTCTTTCCTCTCTTCTCCCCACTTTTGAGTTGATGGGGTGTAAACTGAATGGCTCTCAGGAATTGAAGTGAGCTGAGAAGGGGGAAAGTGGGAGGAGGAGAGAGCAACCGGGACATTTTTAAAAGCCCCTGAAAAAGTGGGGTGACAGAGGGTTAACCAGGACTGTCTCTGCCATATTGGGAGAATATGTTCTCCGCTTGCTTTCATGAACTGGCCCAGCAGTGACACAGATGAAAATTAATAGTCAAGAACTTCAACTCACCAAAGAATTCTTGTACCTCCGCAGACTGTTTCTTTTGGAGCCCAACTCCCTCTGCTTGGCCTCTGTGTCGGCCATCAGGTGGGCAGGGGTCCTGGTGGTCTTGCACTTGAGTCACTTCCAGCAAGAGAGGCCCCAAAGCCGTGTAGAAGGAAGCAGAGATAAAGGTCCTGAGAAAAGGGAGCAGGGTTGGGATTAACTTGGCAAGAAACCTTGCAGCACTCAAAAGACACAGAGAATAGCATCCTGCTGGTGACATACGCAGGTGACATATGCCTCCTTTGGGCTGATGCAGAGGTGGGCATCCCCTTCCTCCCTCTGCTTCAAACAAAGCTCCCCAGACCTACCATAGATTCACAGCAGCTGCCCTACACAACAGATACTCCATGCCTTCTTATTGTGGTGGGGGATTAGAGGATGGGGAATTGGAGAAGGCCCTGGTTATGTCCCTGTAGCTAGATGTGAGATGAGGGCATCACAAGTAAATAAACAAACAAATAACCTGCTGAAACC
>NW_024837439.1:0-587 GCF_019175285.1 Sceloporus undulatus
CCTCCACCTCAGCACTTGGCAGTTGGAGATCTTTGTCTCTCTCCTTCCTCCTTGTCTCTCTCTATCCCCTTCTCACTCTCTGCTCCTCACTCACTCTTCTTTGCGCAGAGCTAAATAGAGAGGCAGAAGCTCCTCCCCTTCTTCATTCTGGCCAATGGGGCAGAGGAGCTGGAAGACCCCGCCCCCTGCCCCAGCTTCACAGGCTCCTCCTGCAGTTAATAGGGAAGAAGGCAGGAGGGACTGAGGGACCCTGGAGCCCCAGACACACAGACACTGGCCAAAGGCACAGATTCCCAGAGCCTAAGACCCATGAAATGGCAGCCCTATGCAGGGCAGGACCCTCCTCTCTCTGGCCATGTGGATGATGAGAGATGAAGTACAGGAATACACTGTAAAAGGCTACTACTGCCTTTCAGATCCATTTTGCCCCAAATCCTTTATGAGGCCAGAAACCCTTTTGTTAGGAAGCGAACACCGAATATCTCAGGAAGGCCCTATACCTCCCAAGGCCCCCCTCCCTCCAGGGCCCCCTTCCACTCTTCCCTCAGTCTCTCTCTCTCTCTCTCCCCTGAAGGCCTCAAATGTCA
>NW_024837439.1:687-1205 GCF_019175285.1 Sceloporus undulatus
TTTGTTAGGAAGCGAACACCGAATATCTCAGGAAGGCCCTATACCTCCCAAGGCCCCCTCCCTCCAGGACCCCCTTCCACTCTTCCCTCAGTCTCTCTCTCTCCCCTGAAGGCCTCAAATGTCAACTGCCAAGGGCTCAGGCAGAAGCAGCCATTTTGTGTTCTGGCGGCCATTTTGTGTGCTGTTTGTAACTGGAGAATGTTCCAGAGTCTTCTTTGAGGCCTCAGTTGAACATGCATAAACACACAGAGATACACACACACACACACACACACAGACATTATACACACACACACACATATACAGTCAAACACACACACACACACACATATATATATACATGTACATGTCACAACAAACTACAATTCCCAGGATTCCCTGGTTTGAGAAGGGAATTGCCTCCATGCTTCCAGATCACAGCCCCAGAGAAAGAGTCTACATTATATCAGTGTTGCCAATTTAAGTACACTTCTTCAGCTGCATTTGGATTTAATAATGATAGTAATGGTGATGATGAT
>NW_024837440.1:0-1205 GCF_019175285.1 Sceloporus undulatus
TGTGTGGCCCCGCCCCAAACCGGGAAAGTCCCGCCCCCAGGCGGGATATGGCAAGCCTAGCTGGGGGATCAGTCTTCATTCAGTCCTCTACAGTGGAGGACATGGGAGTATGATGCCTTGACACTTTTTCCAGCTCATCTTAGTAAATTGGTATTATGCTGTGTATTGCTGCTCTTTGGGGGCTATATTTCTGCCTTTCTGGACTCTTCTATTTTGTCAGCCATTTCATTGTTACAAATAAAAACAGTGTATAAATAAATACATTTTTATTTTGACAAATAAGAGTTGTTTCAGAGAATGTCAAACTAGTGACACAAAGTGATGTTCTAATAGGTTTCTCCTGAGCACAGTTATTGCTTTCTTTATGTCTTTTAACCTACTGCTGAGATTGGTCAGGTAAAAAATTACTGTATATACTCATGTATAAATTGACCTCATGTATAATTCAAGGGCAGTTTTTGGGGCCAAAATCATGGATTTTAATATGACCCGTGGATAAGTCAAGGGTCAAACACTGTGGCACGTTACAAAAGATCTAAAGGGGGAAACAAAGCACCACTTCCCTCTCTACTTCTCCCTCTCTGGACCTCTCCCAAGGGTCACAGTCTTGGCATGGAAAATGGGGAAACAAACCTTGGAGCACACACACACTTTTTCTCTCTTTCCCTTTACCACCAGCATTTCCAAGACTCATGACTTGCAAAATGAGGTTCAAGTCTCAGCATGTACTTTCTCTCTCTTTTGCCTCACCAGCTGTTTGTTAGCTCTGGCTACGAAGGAAGACTGAGCGATAAGACACACAGAGGTCTCAAACAGGGAAGCAAACTCTCCCTCTCTCCCTTGTTTCAGCAGCTGTTTGTTAGCTCTGGCTATGAAGGAAGGCTGTGGGATAAGACACACACAGAGAGAGGAGAGCATGCATGGGGACTCAAACAGGGAGCTGTTTAAAATTCCCTGGCTATTGAAGGAAGGGTGGAACTTTAGGAACTTTATAAGCAGTATTAATTTATTGCCTCATATATAAGTCAACCCATGATTTTGGAGTCCATTTTGGGACATAAATTTCTCGACTTATAGTTGAGTATATATGGTAATGTAAAGATAATCAAATGTAAGAAATTTGCAGTTCATAATATCTTAGCTGCATATTTAAAAGCATGTGTTCTATTCAACTTGTATGGAAAAAAAAATCTGATATGTAGAGA
>NW_024837441.1:0-1205 GCF_019175285.1 Sceloporus undulatus
GGCCCAGGACAGAGCCCTGTGGAACCCCACTGGTCACTTTTCTCCAGGATGAAAAGGAGCCATTGTTGAGCACCCTTTGGGTTCAGCCAGTCAAACAATTACAAATCCATGTAACAGTTACGTTGTCTAGCCCACATTTCACTAGTTTGTTTGCAAGAAAGTCATGGGGAACCCTGTCAAAAGCCTTACTGAAATCAAGATATACTATATCCACAGCATTCCCTTCATATAACAAACTGGTAATTTTATCAAAGAAAGATTAGATTTGTCTGGCAGGACTTCTTTCTCTGAAACCCATGTTGACTTTTTGTGATTATGGCATTACTTTCTAGATGTTCACACGATCTAGATGAAAACTTGGAGAAAGAACATGAATGTCTTGCACCGCATATGGTGATGGCAACAAGAGTTATCGTTGCACAGAAATTGAAGAAAATATAGTACCACAAATTGAAGACTGGCTTCTTAACAGCTACAACTTGTAGGAAATGGATAAATTAATTTGTTTGATTAAAAAAATAACCTGGGAAATTTCAAGAAAAACTGGAAACCCCTGGCAAAATTTTTGAATCAAAAATGGGGAGAAAGTTATAAAAAGGATCTTGGTATAATATACTGTAATCAGAATTAACTCAAAACTGATATTGTTAATTGGTAGAGGATCATTTAAGAGATGATAATGGAAATTTTGCAAATAATGGTTAGAACCAATAGTTAGAACAGTAGGAATAAATTACTTTTTTAAAAAAAATTGTAAATGGGTTTTGTTTTTTATTTGTTGTGATAGTTTGTTTATGGTAAACTTATTAAAATTAAAGACATTTATGTGAGTGAAGTGGAAGGCACATTATATTAGGAAAAATGATGAAAACTTGTATACATTAGGCAATAATGTATAGAAAAATGAGAGAAATACAAGAAAATTGTGATCATGGTGTCTCCCCTGCCAGGTAAGTAATCTGGTACAAATTAAATAATGGTTAGAGTTTAGTGTTAGATGATTTTAAGGATGATAAATTTTAAAGTATTCATGTAGACTATTTTAGTTAATTTTGTATTGTATTGTTTGTTGTATATTGTCTATTGAGATGCCCAATAAAGGTTGATGGATGATGATGGAAGAAAATTGTGTGTCCTAATTGGCACACAATTTTTTTTAAAAAAATCAAAATTTAAAAAGAACAGAAATTAAGATTTGAACAGTG
>NW_024837442.1:0-1205 GCF_019175285.1 Sceloporus undulatus
TCTTCATGCGCCAGACCTCTGCATCAACTAAGGAAGGCATCTCCCCTCTGAATGAATGTCTTGGGGCAGTAATGTGCTGGATGAGGAGAAACAGATTAAAACTGAATCCAGATAAGACCGAGGTACTTGATGGAGATCCTAATCCAGGTATGGAGGTTTGTCAACCGGTCCTGGATGGGGTCACACTTCCACTAAAAGACTGCGTTTTCAGTTTGGGAGTTCTCCTGAATCTGTCGCTCCAGATGTGAGTTCAGATAGATGCGATGGCCAGGAGTGCCTGTTATCAGCTTTGGTTGATATGCCAACTGCGCCCCTTCCTGGAACCTGTAGACCCGAAAAATATCATGCATGCTCTGGTAACCTCACGTCTTGACTTCTGTAATGCGCTCTACCTAAGCTATCCTTGTACCAAGTCTGGAAAATACAACTAATCCAAAATATGGCTGCCAGAGTGGTCACTGGAAGCTCTAGAGGTGACCATATCACACCTATATTAAAATCTCTTAATTGGCTGCCTATTAATTTCAGAGCACAGTACAAGGTCTTGCTTATAACCTTACTTATGGGATTGCCTTCTCCCATACAATCCGCCCCACACCTTGAGGTCCTCTGGTAAAAACCTTGATACCATTGCCTTCTTTTGAGACTGAGAAAGTGTAACTTGCCCAAGGGCAGCCAGTGAGTTTCTATGGCCGAGTGAGGATTTAAACTTTGGTTTCTCAGAGTACTAGGCCAATACTCAAACTACTGTATAATACTTAGTCGTGGGGGGTCTGTTTTATGTCCATATTTATTCAGCAGAGCCTTCCTTTGAGGCTGAGAGAGTGTGATATATGCAAGCTCACCCATGGATTTCCAAGGCTGAGTGAGGATTCGAATCCTAGTCTCCTGGTCCTAGTCCAGCCCTCAGTCCATGGCACCATGCTGTTTCTCTTTCAGACCTTTCTTGCTGGCTAGACGTGGCTCCAGCTTAATCCCAGAAGATGGACTAGTCTGCCTTTCTACTTAGATAACATACAATTAGACTGTTTCTGGACCAGCTGTGGAGGCTCCCTGGGATGCCAGAGGGAATTTCTAGAGGTCTGCTTGCAATCTGGGACTGCTTTGTTTCCC
Source organism: Sceloporus undulatus (assembly GCF_019175285.1). Lineage (NCBI taxonomy): Eukaryota > Metazoa > Chordata > Lepidosauria > Squamata > Phrynosomatidae > Sceloporus > Sceloporus undulatus. The sequence continues at coordinate 1,114 of NW_024837442.1, forward strand.
AGCTAATTTCCACGGATGTTTGTCCATGGATTCAAGCATCCAGACCTTGAAAATATTTTCAAAATTTATCAGTTCCAAAAAGTAACTCTTTT
>NW_024837443.1:0-1205 GCF_019175285.1 Sceloporus undulatus
AAGCCTTGTCCTACATTTGTCCCGGTTCGGAGCTCCTCAGTTATGGCAACCCTAATTGAACAGAATAGAGATTGTAGCGAAGAAATCAGCCAAGAAACTGAAGGAGTACTAGGAATGGGAAGGGCAGCTATGAAGGAACTAGACAAAATCCTAAAGTGTAAAGATATACAATGGAGCACTGATGTTAGAATTGTCTAAGCCATTGTATTCCCCATCACTATATATGAATGTGAAAGCTGAGCAGTGAAGAAAGCAGACAGGAAAAAAAAATCAACTCATTTGAGATGTGTTGCTGGAGAAGAGTGCTAAGGATACCGTGGAGATCCTTGAACAGATCAAAGCTGACATCTCCCTGAAAGCCAAGATGATCCAACTGAGGCTGTCATACTTTGGTCACATCATGAGAACAACATATTCACTGGAAAACATAGAAGGATGAGAGAAGGACCACATGCCAGATGGATGGACTCAATCAGAGAGGTCAGGGGCTTGAATTTGCAGGATGTAAGCAGAGCAGAGGAGATGTTTCTGGAGATGTGTCATCCTCCGGGTCTCCATGAGTCAGGGTTGATTTGAGGTCAGTTGACAACAACAACATGTATGTGTGTGTATGTGTGTCTGGCTATGTTGTTAACTGCCCCTGAGGTGAACCCAACTCATGGCAACCCTGTGGATAAGGCATTTTCAAGCCTCCCCTATCCAATATTACTCTGCTTAGATCCTGCAAATTCAGGCCCATGACTGCCTTGATTGAGCCCATCCATCTGGCATGTGGTCTTCTTCTCCTTATACAGTGGCGCCTCCGCATACGCGGTCTTTTTATAGGCGGCTTTGAGCATATGCGCTCAAAGCCGCCGGCGTGCGCGGGGCGGAAGGGGCGGCACGTCCCATTCAATTGAAAGGGCGCATGCACCCGTTGCGCCTCACGCGCCGCCGCGCACGAGTCCCATTCGAAACAATGGTGCTCAAGCGTAGGTGGATTTTTTTATACGCGGAGGGATCCGGAACGGATCCCCCGCGTATAATAAGGTTCCACTGTACTACCTTCTAGTTTCCCTGGCATTATTGTCTTTTCTAATAAGTCATGCCTTCTCATGATGTGGTCAAAGTATGACAGCCTCAGTTTAGTCATCTTAGTTTCCAGGGAGAGTTCAGGCTTAATTTATTTATTTATTTAGGTATTTATATCCCGCCCTTCAGCCCTA
>NW_024837444.1:0-1205 GCF_019175285.1 Sceloporus undulatus
AGGCATTTAGAGGAGAGATGCCATCCCTAGTCACTGCATCAGTCAGGTACACAGAGAAGCAAATCTGGGTGTCATCAGCGTACTGATAACACTGCGCCCCGTGTCTCCGGATGATCTCTCCCAGCGGTTTCATGTAAATGTTAAATAGCATGGGGGACAAAATAGCTCCTTGAGAGACACCAGATGTAAGCTCCCTCTTATTGGAGCAGACATCCCCCAGCTGCACCATCTGGAATCTACCCGAGAGGTAGGAATGGAACCACTGGAGCGCAGTGCCCCCGATACCCAACTCTCCCAGGCGATTCAGAAGGATACCATGGTCGATGGTATCGAAGGCCGCGGAGATGTCCAAGAGCACCAACAGGGACACGCTACCCCTGTTCATGCCCAGACGGAGATCATTGACTAAGGCGACCATGGCAGTCTCAACCCCATAGCCTGCCCGGAAGCCGGTTTGAAATGGGTCCAGATAATCCGTATCCTCCAAGACCCTCTGCAGCTGGGAGGCAACCGCCCTCTCGATCCCTAAAAATGGCAGCAGTGACACAGGCCGATAATTGTTTCGAATTAGGGGGTCAAGGGAGGGCTTCTTTAATAAAGGTTTTACAATGGCCGTTTTTAAGTTCCATGGAAAATTATGAGGCAAAAGCCTGCTTGAAGGTTTTTGCCTGCCTAACTACAACCAGTTATTAGTAAGTAGAATCACAGAATCAGAATGATAGAGTTGGAAGAGACCTCAAGGGCCATCCGGTCCAACCCTCTGTTATGCAGGAAATCCAAATCAAAACAACCCCAACAGATGGCCATCCAGCCTCTGTTTAAAGATCTTCAAAGAAGGAGAATCCATCACACTCCAAGGGAGTGTGTTCCACTGTCAAACAGCTCTTACTGTCGGGGGCAGGTTACAGACCGCCCATTTGGGGCAGGCTGTACCCGCCCCTTTCCCCGGTGTATCAGGGCCTCAGTGGCTAGAACGGCAGCCGCTGAGGCCCCGATCCGCCGCTTTTCAATGCTGCTTCCCCGCAGCCTGAAAAGGGGTGTCCCTGGGGCTTCAAGCCCCAAGGACACCCCGCGGCGGCAGGGAGGAGGAGAAAGGGGCCGTTTGGCCCCTTTCTCCTTTGGTCCGCTGGGCTCAGCCGTGTGAAGGCTGCGCCCAGCGGACCAAACCAGGAAGGAGCTCCGAAACGGAGCTCCTTCCTGCTCCG
>NW_024837445.1:0-1205 GCF_019175285.1 Sceloporus undulatus
TGTCCTGTTTGCATGAGGTGTGCTCTTGGGGAGGAAAAACATAAACACAAAACATTTGTCTAAGCCCTTAAAGGCTTAAGAGACTCGCTGTATGTCAAGAAGACAATACTTATATGAGCCTGTGAACATATGCCAAACAATCAGATTACCTATTAACAAACTCTCTTTAGAAGATGGCCTTCTGGGATTTCCTTAGGAGATAGACAAAGGAAGAGGGTGAGATTATAGCTGATTATTTAAAATGTGTTTGCTATAGAAGATTGTTGTTTCTTTATTACTTGAGCACATACCAAAAAAAAGGGGGAAAAAAGATTCCTTTTAGTGACTCTAAGAAGAAAACACAAATATTGAATGAATTAGAGATGGGAAATGTCCTTTGTTGGTTAATTCCAGCATTCCACTATTTCAAAAATACTCATAAATAAATAATACTGGGAACCAGACTGTTTATAAGATTGATTCTCCAGTATAAATTTGCCTAGGTTTGAAGATCTTTAGTAGAGGTTGGTCCCCCCACTACAGTATAAAAGGGACTAAATTGGGTTGTAGCTGGAAAAACCATTTGTGTGTCTGGAACATCTGAATCAGTTTTAATATTGTTATTAGTTGCTGTAGTTAGACAAACATTACTAGAAAGACAATTACAGCAGAGATAAACCCATTAACTTGGACTGAAATGAGATATTTGGACAACTTTGAGAATGGCTTATTACATACTAATAGGACCTTTTAAAAAGTAGCATCCAAAACAAAAGGCCTGGTAAGGTCAAATGTGAGCTGTATCCACCCAACCCTTGAAATCATTGAAGAAATATCAGTTGACAAAAGTGTCAATAATAGTAATGTTTGTCTAACTACAGCAACTAATAACAATAATAAAACTGATTCAGATGTTCCAGACACACAAATGTTTTTTTCAGCTACAACCCAATCTAGTCCCTTTTATACTGTGAGATCAAACATATGACAACTAAAGGAAATGAAATCAAAAAATTTAAAACTTCTGTCTTGGAACGTTATGTGCTGGGGAAGACCCACTTGTGAACCTTCATTTGTGAATTATGTATCCAAATTTGATATAATACTACTACAAGAAACATGGTTGAGGGAAAAGCTAACACTGAATGGATTTACAACAAGCTCAGTAGATGCCTCTGCTTCTCAGAAGGGTGGCCGCCCAAGTGGTGGCCTATCCATTCTGATTT
>NW_024837446.1:0-640 GCF_019175285.1 Sceloporus undulatus
TTAGCCCTGGAAAGCCTATAACTGCACTTTGCATCGTTTGAATTTCGCGCCGAAATGAATTTCGTAACCCGAAAAATATTTCGTAACCCGAAACAGTTTTTCCCAATCCAACTTTTTCGTATCCCGAAAATTTCGTAACCCGATCATTTCGTATCCCGAGGCACCAGTGTAATAGCAAATGAATCTCTAATGGAATGCAATACAACAATACAATATAATACAACTCTGATACAATACATTCCCCTTCCCCCCTTCACATATACAAGAAAAACTCCAAATGACAAAACATAAAAGGAATCATTAAATCCAATTAGTCAAACATTCAAAGCAATCAACCTCCACTTGAGTCCTCTGGTACCTTTTGAGGCTCTAGGGTGATGTTGGGTGGGGCAAGGCAGTCCCTCTTCCACAGGAAGGTCTCCCTCTCAAACAGCTGGACTGCAGTGTTGTTCCTGGGCTCTAAGTTCTTGTGAGCCAGCTTTTAAAGGTGCCTCTCTCAAAGGCAGACCTCCCAGCAGAGGTGCTCTTAGGTACAACAGTTTTACTATAGCAAGCCCTCCTTTCATCCACCATCTTGAGGGTGAAAGGGGCAAGGTAGCTCCACCAGGCCTGCCTGGAAGAAGACAAGCCCTCCCTCCAT
>NW_024837446.1:740-1205 GCF_019175285.1 Sceloporus undulatus
TTAGCCCTGGAAAGCCTATAACTGCACTTTGCATCGTTTGAATTTCGCGCCGAAATGAATTTCGTAACCCGAAAAATATTTCGTAACCCGAAACAGTTTTTCCCAATCCAACTTTTTCGTATCCCGAAAATTTCGTAACCCGATCATTTCGTATCCCGAGGCACCAGTGTAATAGCAAATGAATCTCTAATGGAATGCAATACAACAATACAATATAATACAACTCTGATACAATACATTCCCCTTCCCCCCTTCACATATACAAGAAAAACTCCAAATGACAAAACATAAAAGGAATCATTAAATCCAATTAGTCAAACATTCAAAGCAATCAACCTCCACTTGAGTCCTCTGGTACCTTTTGAGGCTCTAGGGTGATGTTGGGTGGGGCAAGGCAGTCCCTCTTCCACAGGAAGGTCTCCCTCTCAAACAGCTGGACTGCAGTGTTGTTCCTGGGCTCTAAGT
>NW_024837447.1:0-1205 GCF_019175285.1 Sceloporus undulatus
ATCGCCTTCTCCCATACAATCCGCCCCACACATTGAGGTCCTCCGGTAAAAACCTTGCTACCATTGCCTTCTTCTGAGACTGAGAAAGTGCAAGTTGCCCAAGGGCAGCCAGTGAGTTTCTATGGCCTAGTGAGGATTTAAACTTTGGTTTCTCAGAGTACTAGGCCAATACTCAAACCACTGTATAATACTTAGTCGTAGGGGGTCTGTTTTATGTCCATATTTATTCAGAAGAGCCTTCCTTTGAGGCTGAGAGAGTGTGATATATGCAAGCTCACCCACGGATTTCCAAGGCTGAGTGAGGATTCGAATCCTGGTCTCCCGGTCCTAGTCCAGCCCTCAGTCCATGGCACCATGCTGTTTCTCTTTCAGACCTTTCTTGCTGGCTAGAAATGGCTCCAGCTTAATCCCAGAAGATGGACTAGTCTGCCTTTCTGCTTAGATAACATAAACTTAGACTGTTTCTGGACCGGCTGTGTAGGCTCCCTGGGATGCCAAAGGGATTTCTAGAGGTCTGCTTGCAATCTGGGACTGCTTTGTTTCCCAGCTAATTTCCACGGATGTTTGTCCATGGATTCAAGCATCCAGACCTTGAAAATATTTTCAAAATTTATCAGTTCCAAAAAGTAACTCTTTTTATTTTATTTTATTTAAGGGACACTATTTTAGGATGCCCTTGTATTTAAGGTACAGTCGGCCCTTCTTATACACGGATTATTTTATACACAGATTCAAGGATACATAGTTTGAAAATGTTAAAAAAAGTATAATTTCAAATATCAGACCTTGATTTTCCATTCTTTATAAGAGACACCATTTTGCTATATCATTGTATTGAATGGCACTTGAGCATACACAGATTTTGTAATACACAGGGGATCTTGGAACCAAACCCCAGCGTATACCGAGGACTGACAGTACTTTTATTTCACATGCTCACTGCCTTCTTCAGAATCTTCGCATATTCTTCTTGAATAAGATTATTGAAGCCAGAGATTCCCATTCCACACAAAGGCAAACATTTCCTCTAGCACTGGCCAGAGCAGCTCAGTCAGGGCACCGACTATAACTTGGTGTGAGAGATCAGGTAGGGAGACAGCCCAGTGCCTGACTGGCCCAGGCCAGAAAGATGTCCAAGGGCATTGCCAGGAGGGTGCGGGGGGGGGCATCACCTAGTGCGCTGCTGGGAAGGGGTGCTGAAGTTA
>NW_024837448.1:0-1205 GCF_019175285.1 Sceloporus undulatus
AGTTGAAATTGGAAAAATGGGGAAAATATAAATTGTCACTTATGGGGGAAATTGCAGCAATTAAAATGGTAGTCGTTCCCAAAATCCTTTACCTATTTCAAACACTCCCAATTGTAATTAAAGATAAATTCTTCAAAATTTGGCAAAGACACTTAAGCAACTTTATTTGGCAAAAAAAAGAGACCTGGAATTAGACTAAAAATAATGCAAGGTTCGGTGGAGAGAGGTGGATTAGGCTTACCAAATTTAAAACTATATTTCGAAGCATGTAGCTTAATGTGGATTAAAGATTGGATACTGCTAAAAGATGATGAATTACTAGAGATAGAAGGAGATAATTTAAGATTCGGGTGGCATTCATATCTAGGATATGATAAGATAAAAGCAAACAAAGAATTTAATTTACATCATATCAGAAGGTCACTGGTTAAGGTATGGAATAAATACAAACCCAGAATTATGGCAAAATTCCCTCTCTGGTTTTCCCCACAAGAGGCAATCCAAAGAGTTGAAACTAGGCAAAAAACAGATTGGCTAACTTATGCAAAGTTATTAAAGAAAGACAAGAAAGGAAAGTTGGAATTTAAAACGCAAAAGGAACTTTCTGAGGAGAATATAAATCTGGATTGGTTTAAGTACTGGCAGTTAAGAGAAAGATTCAAATCAGATTCTAAAATAACAGATTTTGAGGTTGAGCAAAGCGAATTTGGAAAAATAATAGGAAAAGAAAACCCAAAATGGATAAGAGAATTTTACAAATTATTGCTAAATTGGCATCTAGAAGACGAAATAATAAAGGAAAATATGATACAGTGGGCAAAAAAATTTGGCTATTCAATAAATTTGGACAGATGGGAAACAGTCTGGAAAAAAAGACTAAAATATTCAGCTTCACAAAATTTGAAAGAAAGTTACTACAAAACATTTTTTCGATGGTATTTGACACCAGAAAAGATATCAAAAATCTATAAAGCAACAAACAATCTATGCTGGAAATGTCTAAAAGAACCTGGAACTCTATATCACTGCCTTTGGTCATGTAAATTAGTCAAAAACTACTGGAAAAAAATACATGAGACAATCAACTCAATTCTACCAATAAAAATTAAATTCCTGCCTGAAACTTTTTTATTAAATATGTGGGAAGAAGAAGCAGATAGAAAGTATGGGAAGATTTTGTATTACTTGATTTCAATGGCGAGATT
>NW_024837449.1:0-1205 GCF_019175285.1 Sceloporus undulatus
CCCCCACTGAGCATGCGCAAGGGTCCCGTTTAAAAAGGTTGTATCTGCACAGTATGCACCGGTGTGGTGATACAATTTGCACTCACTCCGCTTTGCCTGAATCTGCATCACGTGACTTGCCTTAGATTCAATCCCCATCCATTCCGAAGGGTAACGGAAGGGCACTTTGTACTTTAGCTCTTGCTTGGACAGGGGATATGATTGTGGTTTTGAACTAATATGTCTTGAATGTGGTGCTCTATTACACAATATGATAGAGTTGTTTGTGAGGTGTATTAAAACTATCTTCCCCATTTCTGATCCCTTTTAAAACCCATGATCCCCAGAAAGAGCAGAGCTTTGTAATAAGAGAAGCCTCTCAGAAAAGAGACACAAAGAGACACACTTCCTTCCTTTTGGCCCAAGGAGCCTGGCCTCCTTCTGACTCTGGATCCTCAGGAGAGAAAGAGGAGCCTCTGTTCAACTGAGGCTCAGAGAAGGTTCTGGAACATTCTTCCCCACAGTCACAAGCAGCACAAAATGGCTGCCAGAACACAAAATGTGTGTCTGGTGCAGGGGGCTTGGTCTTCAAGCTGCTCTGCCCCCATTGGCCAGCTTAAAGAAGAGGCGGAGCTTCAGCTTCTCTATTTAGCACTGTGTGCAGAAGAGAGAATGAGGAGAGTTTTAGAGGGAGAAAAAGACAGGCACAGAGACAGGAAGGAGAGAGAGAGAGAGAGAGAGAGAGAGAAAGAAAGAGAGAAAGAAAGAAAGAAGGGAGTGGAGTGGAGTGGAGTGGAGCAGAGCAGAGCAGAGCAGAGCAACAGCAGAGAGACATGGCCTGGAACTGTTAGGCTTCACTGTTGAACTGAGGTCTGGCTGGGCCTGGCTTGGGTCTACTGCTGCTGGTGCTTTCCTTTGGCCACTGCCATTAATGTGGGAGGAAGGAGGCCCAGCAGTCCTTCTAGGCATGGCCCTCTGTCTCTGAAGGTGGGAGAGTGGGACTCCCCAAAGGGGATTTCAATGCTTTTAATGGTGGCTCTCATGCTGTAGCAAAGATGATGATGATGAGGATGATGATGATGATGATATCAGGCCTGGCGGAGGATAGAGTTGCTGCCAGACCTTAATCATCATTAATGCCACCTTCCTGGGCCTTCTTGTTCTGCACCACTGTAATGGCCATGGCTCAGTGCTATGGAACTCTGGGAATGTTCTTTTGGTTTGGC
>NW_024837450.1:0-105 GCF_019175285.1 Sceloporus undulatus
GGCACCTGATATAAATAAAACTATAACTATAGAGGAATGGGGGAAATTATGGAAAGGGACAAATAAATTCACTCTGTGCCAAAACAATAAAGAAAATGATATCAA
>NW_024837450.1:205-1205 GCF_019175285.1 Sceloporus undulatus
CCCCCCCCCAAATCCACCAGATATACAAAGCTGGCAATACTAAGTGCTGGAAATGTGGGGAATCCGAGGGAAGCTTCTTTCGTATTGGTGGATATGCATTAAAGCTAAAGGATTCTGGCAAAGGATTCATGGAATCATCCAAAACATTCTAGATATAAATATTCCCTTTGAACAAAATTTATTTTTACTAAACAAGACACACAACATAAAGTCAGTAAAATACAATAGGATTATTTTATATATGCTCTCATGTGCAAGGATCTTATTTGCTCAGGTTTGGAAATCTGCAATTAATCCTATCGAAGATTGGTTGATTAAGAAATATGAAGCTAGAAATATGGATATAGTTTCTGCCTTACTAAGAGGGAGATCAAAAGGATATTTAGAAATGGAATGGAGTTGTCTTAAAACATTTGAAGAAAAGGGCGATAAAATTCCGTTAAATTAATAGTTAATATTTGGTTGATATTTAGTAATTTAAATACCTTCATGGGAATATCTCAGTGTAATAAACATTTTTAAAGTAAAAAAAGGAAAACCCACATCATTGTTGTGGGGAGCGCCACACACTGAGTTGTTATAGCCACATCCTGTGCTGCTCCTGGCCTTGCTGCAGGTGAGCGATTGACAATTCGAGGGTGGCAACATGCTCCAACGCTGCAATGGTCAAAGGAAGTGTTTAGACTTTGCTTGTTGTTTCTTGCTCCCTTCACCCTTAAATGTAGGGCCATTCAGACTACATTTTACCCCGGTTCCCAAACCGGTTTAAAAGTTGGAAGTTCACACTCGCACTGATTTTAACACAACTTGATCAGGGGTTTGCACAAGAGATCCAGTGCAAATGCCCCTTAGCACGTTTTTTCTGAAAGCGGACTATGGACCCTTTCCTTTTGAAAACAACCATCCCTTCCCTGCTGCCGGCAAATATGAACTCAGCCCCAGTCATGACCGGGTCAAGTTCAGGGGGTATATTACCCCGATTGAGGTCAAGGGTAGTACA
>NW_024837451.1:0-425 GCF_019175285.1 Sceloporus undulatus
TATCAGTCCAAATTTCAAACATCCTGGACGGTCATCCAAACATACAGTAGCTCATCACTGTTAGAACCTGTACGTTCTCTGTTCCTAGATAAGGTTTTTGGCTGCTACATCTTGTTTTCTTCAAGATGCGCCATCTCCGTCAACAGACTTGAAATCCTCGCTTCGCTTGCCAGGTAACTTCCCCACATCATGCATTGCGGCTTCTCCATTTTGTTCAGAGCAACAGTGCCACCTTATTCACATTCACTCATCTCTTCACATGGTTGATACAGCAGCTGCGCCCTTTCCTGGAACATGGAGACCCAAAAAAACTATGGTTCATGCACTGGTAAGCTCACATCTTGACTTCTGCAATGCGCTCTACATAGGGCTACCCTTGCAGTAAGTCTGGAAACTTCAACTAATTCAAAATAAAGGCTCAGGGC
>NW_024837451.1:525-1205 GCF_019175285.1 Sceloporus undulatus
GTACCAAGAGAGCTCTCACACACACCATTCACCCAATACTCACGCATACAAGAGTGGCTGTCACTGAAGTCATTGATCAGGTGCCTTCATGAAGCCATGGGAGATCTGATGCCGCGGATTCAGGATCACAAAGTCACTGCTTTCAAAAGTCTCTCTTTTAAACCTTTCTGCCTTTTCACTGACCACCGCCTTTTGGGTTTTGTCCAGGAGTTTCTTCTTCAACATAAACTGGGTTGTTTTCCACATTCCATCTCTTATCAGTCCAAATTTCAAACATCCTGGACGGTCATCCAAACATACAGTAGCTCATCACTGTTAGAACCTGTACGTTCTCTGTTCCTAGATAAGGTTTTTGGCTGCTACATCTTGTTTTCTTCAAGATGCGCCATCTCCGTCAACAGACTTGAAATCCTCGCTTCGCTTGCCAGGTAACTTCCCCACATCATGCATTGCGGCTTCTCCATTTTGTTCAGAGCAACAGTGCCACCTTATTCACATTCACTCATCTCTTCACATGGTTGATACAGCAGCTGCGCCCTTTCCTGGAACATGGAGACCCAAAAAAACTATGGTTCATGCACTGGTAAGCTCACATCTTGACTTCTGCAATGCGCTCTACATAGGGCTACCCTTGCAGTAAGTCTGGAAACTTCAACTAATTCAAAATAAAGGCTCAGGGC
>NW_024837452.1:0-1205 GCF_019175285.1 Sceloporus undulatus
GTCCCAGTGTTTTAAAATCACTTTGAAGATTCATGACATGCTATGACTTTTATTCTGTAATTGTTGTTGTGTGCCTTCTGGTAGTTTCTGACTTATTGCAACCTTAAGGCAACCCTATCATGGGATTTTTTGGGGGGTTGAGATATGTGACTTGCTCAAGAGGATGAACCGTCTTGACGCGTGGGAAGTGCAGACTGTAGTGGCGTCTCAGTTATTGGGTGGGTCCCATATTTTGAGAAAAGCAGGATATACAATTTTTTGTTGTTGTGTGCTTTCAAGTCGTTTCTGACTTATAGCAACCCTAAGGTGAACATAACATGGGGTTTTCATGGCAAGATTTGTTCAGAGGATGTTTGCCATTGTTGCCTGCCCCTGCGGCTGGAGCATGGACTTGCCCAAGTTCTTCTTCGTGGTCTCTGCGAATCATACAAATGGGTTGTACTGCGCCTGCGCAGTGCCTTCGGAAACTTCTGGAATCACTAGGCAAAGTACACTTTGCAACATGTTGAAACTTTTTGGCGGTAACCCCGCCCATCCCCTATAAAACCTCCGTTCCCGCTCTTTTCCCCAGTTCCTTTTTTCCGCCGCGTTAGCTGCCATTAGGAACTTCGCTCTTCGGCTAGTTTAGGAATCACTGAAAATCTGACCTCGGACCGTTTTTTTCGACTCTTCTCTGCCTGCCCCACGACTTGTTTTTTGGCTCACGACTCGGACTGTTGGACCTCGCACTTGCTTGCCCCTCGACCTGTCTCCCCCGCTCGTTGCTGACTCGGACCGCCTGACTTTGCTTTTCGGATCATGCCATCGGTACCCTTTAAGAAGTGTTCCGTTTGTGGGGGTAAGATTCCCGGCCAGGATCCCCATTCGTCCTGTCTGTTCTGCCTCGGAGAGATGCACGTTCCATCATCTTGCGCTCTCTGTAAATCCCTAACCCCTCAGGCGCGGAAAAATCGGGAGACCAGACTGAAGGCTGCAATATATACTAAGGTCTTCACATCAGGGGCCATGTCTTCGGTGGGGGTTCCCTCTTCTACTGTGACTCCCTTACCGACCGTCGCCGAAGCTCCAATCCAAGAGCCGTCGGATGACCCATCGACACTCGCTGTCGTCCTGGACCCCCTGGAACAGGGCCCGTCAGGAGAAGTCCCTCGACCCTCGAAAAAGGACAAAAAACATAAGAAGGCACCCAAGGAGGGCCGCGATAC
>NW_024837453.1:0-1205 GCF_019175285.1 Sceloporus undulatus
TGAGCATTTCAACAGCTGGACATCCTTTTGGCTTGAGTCCAGTTGCATCATTAGCTACAGTGCTACTCGTAGTTATCCTCTGGTTTACCCCAGTAGCTCATTGAATGTCATCCAATGGTTTCAAAAAATACTGGGAGTTTCATCTTCTGGCATTAGCTCTTGTTTCATTTTGGATTGTCATAGGGTTTTTGTGGCAACAGACATTCAAAAGGGGTTTGCCATGCCTCCTTCTGTACAGTACTAACAAGTGTTAGCTACGGTGCCACTGTCTCTGAGAGATCATCCACCAGTGTCATCCTCCACTGTTATTGCTGCCCAGTACTTGTTTGGTCCATTTAGACTGGCAAAAGCCTGACTTGGAAGATCCTACTGGCAACACTGCTGCAGTCAGCAAAGCCTCTTGCCTCACAGGAGTACGCAATCCCACTGCCATGGAAAGGTAGTGTCATTGGTGGGAAACTTAAGTGTACCTATTTATTTCTGTACTTACTTGATTTAAGTCTTATCTTCTTCCCCAAAACTGGGACTCAAAAGTGTCTCACAAAATTAACTAAAATGATACAGATAAGGGGGAGGGGTGTTATAATATTAAAATATAATTAAAGAAGTCTGGGGGTGCTTCTTGACTCGTCGCTTCACCTGACAGCTCAGGTGAATGCGACGGTCAAGAGCACCTGTTATCAGCTTCGGCTTATTCGCCAGCTGCGCCCATACCTGGCCCAGAGGGACCTAGAAACTGTTGTACATGCTCTGGTAACTTCGAGACTGGATTTCTGCAATGTACTCTACATGGGGCAACCCTTATACCAAACTCGGAAGCTGCAAATGGTGCAGAATATGGCTGCCCGGCTGGTCACTGGTGCTTCCAGGACCAGCCATATAACACCGGTTTTGAGAGACCTCCACTGGCTGCCCATCCGCTTCCGAGCACAATATAAGGTGTTGGTGATTACCTATAAAGCCCTAAATGGCTTGGGCCCAGGATACCTAAAGGACCGCCTCTCTCCGTATATTCCGCCTCGCACCCTCAGAACGTCTGGGCAGCAACTACTGAAGGTGCCTGGGGCCAGGTTAGCCTCCACTGCACGGAGGACATTCTCCACGGCTGCCCCAGCCCTTTGGAATACGCTGCCCACTGAGCTCCGCTCGTCTACCACCCTGGCCCAATTCAGGAAGGACCTGAAAACCTTCCTGTTTCAACAGGC
>NW_024837454.1:0-1205 GCF_019175285.1 Sceloporus undulatus
TCTGGGGGTCTTGCGACGGAGTTCAGGACTGGGGATTCATACCAGACCCATTCGCACTGAGATCGAACAGAGAAAAAATCCTGATATTGCCAATCCCCTTATCAGCGCACTGGCCAACACGCTCCAAAAAGAGGAGACAGTACGCATTCAGTTCGGCAGCTTGCGCATTCACGTGAGTGCGGATTGGGCCATTCGAATGCTGGTATGATGGTATTGTGCGAAATAACGTGAATTCGAACCACCCAGTGTGCAAAACCTCCAGTTCCACACTCATCTGATAAGGGCCCTTGTTTCGGCAAGATTTCCCCGATGTTCCTTGATATGCACTGTATTATTGACTGCTCTCAGCTAGCCTGGATTTGATGTAATGGTTTTAATTTGTATAACTGTAATGTTTTTATCGAAGTTTTATTTATGTATTGCAATTTTTAGTCTGTATTCTGTATTTTGTCATTGCAATACTTACTTGTACACTGCTTTGATCACTGCGGAAAAGCGGTTTATAAATAAAACTTATTATTATTTATTATTATTACATTTCAATATTGGGAAAAGACACAGAGCTCTCACAGGGTGGGGACTGTGCGCTACTCAGATGTGTTTGAACTGTAACTTCCAACATCCTTGGCCAGCATAGCTAATGGCAAAGAATTCTGGGATTTGCTGTCCAATAGACCCTGAAGGGCCACAAAATTCGCACCCCTAACGCAAATGGTTTGGCTTTCATAAAAGCTTCAGATACAATTTGTTACTCTTTTTTCCTGTAGAACTAGTAGCTTTTTCTCTGTGTTTATTCCATACTTACATGCATATTTTCTTTCAGAAGGCTGAAGTGATGTTTGGTGCTCCTTTCTGTGCAAGTATGGGTATACCTTAGTTTAAAAAGTAGATGTGTTCCTAAGCATTCCTTTAACAGAAACTTTGGTACCAGAGGCAGAAATAACACAGAAAGATTATGCATCTGAGGAAGGGGACTGAAGTCTACAAAAGCTCATGCTGCCAACTTCTTTATTTCAATTAGTCTCAAAGGTGCTACAAGATCTCTCTACATATTGTTTCAGTAGACTTTTTATTCAGAACTAAAGATACAAACATGTGAAATTAAACAACCAAGTTGACCATTGCATGAGTAAACAAAAACATTAGATCTTCTAGAGATCACTTCAAAGCTTCTTCAAAGATGAATCCAGGAATGATTTTTTTTT
>NW_024837455.1:0-1205 GCF_019175285.1 Sceloporus undulatus
AAACTATATCCTCAAAATGTTTTAAACTGCTTTACTGAGTTGATCGTTTTAAGTGAACAGATGGCCATTGCTATAAACTTTACAAAGAAATATAAGGGGAAATTTGTGTTGTTTTAATGCTGTGTTGTATTTTTAGAGCATAATAACAAAGCAAGGAGGAAAGGAAAAGGGTAAATTCAATACGAACATTGGCTGACCATATACATTCATATAAACAAGTGGTACTCTGACTTCTTATCCATGGGATGCCCCCCCCCTTTACATCTACATGTGGATGTGGCATCCCATCCCACTTGATGTAGTATATAAATAAAATATTTTGCTTATTTAGTGTGAATTTACACTCACATCTTTATACATATTTAACATTTTCTAAGGAAACAATGCTGTTCAAGCTAGTTAATTCAAGCAAGTTTGGGAAGTGGAGGAGGAGAGACCAGGGCCTCCAAGTCTCATGTCCCCCTTGAGCAACTCTTACACTCCCCCCAGGTTCCTGCCACACCATTTGTGAACCACTGGTATAAACTGAGCATATTTCAAAAAATACATTTTCTTGAAGTTGATATCTATAAAATACACATCAATGATTTCAACTGTCTCAGCTTAAACCAATCTACTTTGCTAGAAGTGCAAACAGAGGACACATCCAGAGAGTCCTGTACCAGTCAATCCAAAAACAAAACAAAACATGAAGTTGTTTTATACAAGGTATGGAAAACCTCTGGCTCTCGAGGTGTTTTGAAGGGATTATATAAACCTCTGGAGAAACAAGGTTTCTTTGCTCATATCCTACACCAAATCATATCACTGTTTCATTTAGTTCACAGATCTCCATGCTGTGTGTGACATATAAGAATGTGCAAGAACAGAGAGTAAAGTGTGCCTTTCAGAATCCTACCCCACAGTTCTTTTGCTTGCTTACTGCTCAAGATCAGAGGCTTATCTCTTTTGCAGGAAAAGACATATCTGAGATTAAGATATAAATGGTGTCTGACAAAGTATTCATTACATTAAAAAAAGAGAACCTACTAGATCCTATTTTACCAAACAAGGGCCTGTTACAGACAGCCAAAATAAAGCTGCTTCGAGTCACAGTGGAAGTATGGTGTTTCAATGATGCATGTGTCCTAAGAGTCCAGAAGTCGCACCAAAGCCACGCTCCAGCCCTAAGGACTGGAACGTGGCTTTGGTGTGGCTTCTGGACT
>NW_024837456.1:0-1205 GCF_019175285.1 Sceloporus undulatus
TGGTGAGGCTGGGCTTTGGGGCTGGGAGAGAGAGGTGGCAAAAGAGACCCTCCCTTTGGGCCCTGTCTAGGGAGGGTCCACCAGTCCTTGCCTCCCCCTTTGGGAAACGAGACACCCTCAGCCCCCTGGACTCACTCCTGCCAATCATTCCTAGAATGGCTGGGACTCAGAGGCATCACTTTCTGCCCTCCGTGGCCATTGGCACTGACCTTTCCCCATTGCCTTCCCTCCCTCAGCCCTTGGACCTCCTCCTCCTTCGCACTCAGAGCAACCCTTCTCTACGGCTGAGGAGACGGAGTCTGACCCAGGGAAGCTCCAGCCATAAAGGACTGAAGGAGAGGCCTTTCTGGGGCTGCAAGAATCAGGGTGTTTTTACTAAAGGTAGGCCTTTATTCCTGGAGCTGAAAGAGGACCTTTGTTTAAATGTTTCAGTCCAGGATTGTGTGGAAGGGCTGCAGCTGAGAGAGTGAGCCCATGCTTTGCAGGCATAAAGCCCCAAATTCAGTCTCTGGCAGCATTGTCTTCCCAGAAGGTGGAAGTGAGATTTCCAGACCCAGACACATGGTCCTTTGTGTGGGGAATATATGTGTATGTGTTCTTTACTAGAGATTTGTGAGGTATTTGTTTTACTGAGTTTATAAAATGAATTTACATATGCTTCTCTTCCCAAAAATAAGCATAATCCAGGATGCAATTTTTAATCTTAAACCTATACATATACAGAATTTTGTTGTATCAAGTGCAACACATTCAGTGGTGTCCATACCTTTTAAAATATACAAAAAGAAGTGAAAATGAATGTGATTTTGGCAATGGGTCTGTTCAGAAACATTGCACACAAATATACATATAAGGATTTCTGGATGGCCTCAGCAAGCAGAGAGAGGAGGTGCACACCTCATGCCCTAGCTATGACCGACAGACACAAACACAGCAGTTAAACTTAGATAAACACTCTCATTTGTAAAAATGAAATGATTATTTTCACCAGTGTCAAAATGGGGATGGGGGCATGATGAGGGGAGGCTGTGGATCAGATGCGTAAAGTAGTGCATATCTTATCCAGTCCAGGAGCTAGATCTTCTCTACATGGGACATAAAACAGGTCCTCCTCCTCCTCCTTCTCTACATGAAAGAGTAGTCTAATTCTCATCCGTGCTTTGAAACAGCATTTCTTCATTTAAAAAAACTGAGGTGGTATGAAT
>NW_024837457.1:0-1205 GCF_019175285.1 Sceloporus undulatus
GTAATGGTGAATGATGGACTAGCAAAACAAATTCAAATTTCTATAGGTACAAGACAAGGCTGCCCTCTCTCCCTAATTTTATTTGCAATGATCATTGAAATTTTGGCAAATGTTATTAGGAAGGATGAAAATTTGGAGGGAATTGGGATTAGATAATTGAATAAGATAAGTTTGTTTGCTGACGATACCCTATTGACAATTAAAGGTCTGTTAGAAATGAACTGAGTAAAAAAAAAATTAAAGGAATTTGGGAAAATGTCAGGTTTACAGATAAACTATAATAAATCAGAGTTAATGCTGTTTAATTATTCTAAAACAGAAGAACAAGATTTCTGAAAGGCTAAAAAGATAAATATTAAATTAAAAGATACAATTAGATGTGAAGTCGAAGGCTTTCATGGCCAGCATCCATAGTTTTTTGCGGGTTTTGGGGGCTATGTGGCCATGTTCTAGAAGATTTTCTTCCTGACGTTTCGCCAGCATCTGTGGCTGACATCTTCAAAGAATGCTTGCTGGAAAGGAGCTGGGTTGGTATTTACTGTGTGTCTCTGGGAAGGTAGGAGTGATTTGCATGTGTATTGTTCTGTTGCTAATGGCAGGCCTCAACAGAACAATACACATACAAATCACTCCTGCCTTCCCAGGCTCACACAGTATATATATACCCAACTCCTTCCCAGGCAAGCATTCTCTGAAGATGCCAGCACAGATGCTAGTGAAACATCAGGTGGAAACTCTTCTAGAACATGGCCACATAGCCCAAAAAAAATCCACAAAAAAATAAAGATATGGAAGATATTTGTACAAACTGTTCTAATAAAAGAGGAAATGGTTTACCTCTGCAGGAAGATTTTGCACAGTAGAATAACATAAAGATATTAGACTCTGGTGATGAGGTGCACTTGGTTACAGAGAAAAGTTAATTAGTGATAAATTAATAGTATTAAAATGTGAAGTCGAAGGGCTGGTATCCATAGCTTTTTGTGAGTTTTTCAGGTATGTGGACATGTTCTATGAGAGTTTATTCCTAACGTTTCCCCAGCATCTGTGGCTGGCATCTTCAGAGAAAGTATTACACTTTAGTAGATAATTACACTTTAGTGGAATTATGAATAGTATATGTTGGGGAAAAGATAGACATAAGAATGAAGACATCAGTAATAAATGTTTGTGTTTATTTTGAAAATTATTAGTTTAGGTAATAT
>NW_024837458.1:0-1205 GCF_019175285.1 Sceloporus undulatus
GTTAAATTGAGTTAAAAACTTATGGACTCTGGCTCAGTTGCTCACAGCTTTATTCAGGAAGGAAGGAAGGAAGGAAGGAAGGAAGGAAGGGGGGAATGTCCAGCAACTCATGAGACACATTTTTATTTTTAGCTTTCCCAGTAATGATATATCCCAGGCAAGAAAAAAATGTGAAAATAACAGAGAAGTCATTTCAATTCAGCAATTTCTGTTTAATTTACTAGAAGAAAAATTCCATTAACAATGAAATTCAATCATACCAATATTGCTGAACTTTAGAAACTTTTCCCAGCTCAATATGCACACTTTCATCCATTGTAGCAAATATATTAAAATAATGGCATTCTTTTCTCTTTGCATTAATTTGATTTAAGGTGGAAACCTAAGCATTTTTGTTGCATATAATTTGACTTCATCCTGTGAATGAATATTCTTAAGTTGCAAGCTGTTCTTACTTCATTTCAGAAAAAAGTATTTCCATACATTAATGCATTATGCTTTCTTTGTCTCTGTGAATTAATATTAAACCATTAAATAAATATTAAAGATGTTGATGTACACAAAGTAAATGGTGACTGACTTTGTGAAGAATAATGTGAATTAGTTTTACAGCATCCACATTTATACATTTAGATGTTTTTTCCCCCATTAGGTACCAATCATTTCAGGAAAATATGAAGCAAAGAACTTCCAGTAAAAATAACCTTTAAATCGCTCAGGTCATTCATTCACTTTGTTCACAGTGGAATCATACATATAACTTCTCAGAAGTAAATTCCATTTTGTTCAATGAACCTTTTTTCTAAGAAGGCAGACATAGAAAGTAAGCCTTGGTGCTTTGTGTTTTTTTTCCAAGTCTTCCTTAACCAAAACATCTGAACAACAGTTTTATGGTCCAGTGCCATGAGAAGCTGTAAAAGTATGGCAGATTCTAATGTCAGAGTACCACAAAGCTGCAAAGGGGCAAAGATTTCAAATGGGGTACGATGCCCAGCAAAGCTGAAACTCCTGCTCTTCAATCCATCCAGGATTAAAGTGCAAAGGGCAATAAATTTTGTTGTTGCATCATTGCATCATCAGTGTACTCTTCTAATGAGTCAAATCATCTCATGAAATGTCCAAAGTACAATAGACTCAGTTTAGTCATTTCTCAGGAGAGTTTGAGGGAGAGCTCAGGCTTGATTTGCTATAGCACCCAATGATTG
>NW_024837459.1:0-1205 GCF_019175285.1 Sceloporus undulatus
TTGCACCAACAAAGTAACTTTGTCTTCTAGCTCATAGCATTACTTATGAAATGTAACTTTGCTGTAGCTTTGTTACTATCAAAAAATCACTCTTTGCAAGTAACTTCATTGCTTATAAGTACTCATTCCTTCCAAACTGTGAGGATGGTTCAATTTCCTTATCAGTTTGACACTGAAACGAGACCACCCAAAAGGTAATGGTTTCTGCATACTTACAAGGAAAGCTTACCTGGAATCCCAGGGGCTCTACAAGCTGTACAGAGATCAGTTAAAGGCTGCTTGCAGCCTGTGGTTTGAGGGTTGCCCACATGATTTATAAATCTATAGAATTAAAAAGTGTCCACCAATGGTATTTGTACAATTTCTTTGATAAAGCATTTGTTGAGGCAAAAGCATAGCTGCTGTCTTTTGTGAAAGACAGCATCTAGTATAGCAGCAAAAAAATATGAAGACTGTGACAAAATTACTAAAGTATCTGAAAACAGAAGTCAGAAAGAAGTCAACTTTTGGGGGACTACAGTTTCCAGAATTCCTTAACCATACTGTCTGGGTGAATTAGCGGGCTGTGGTCCCAGAAAGAAAGTAACATGAATGTTTCCAAACTGTCTTTCTTTTCATACTTTCTGGGATGTTCAATGAGATCTGCTCCCCGCAAAATGTGCATAGGACTGCATATCAGTTTAATCACTTTCCATGTGCATGAAGGGTCACCATAGAACAAATGGTGGTCCAGAAGCTGAAGGCTTATTTTACTGCAAAAATTTATCACCTAGGGTTCTGCTTAATAAAGCAGAGAGGTGGGTTTACTTCAGTGGTATGTGCACTACTTTGATATCTCGCATTGGGAGACGCACTATCCACGATGCTGCAGCCTTTTTCGAAAGCTCACACCGAACGAGTCTCAAAGAGAAACGACAACGCAGAAAGAACTGCAACCCGGAAACATCACCCAAGGAGACTTTCTGCTGTGCTTTCTGCAACCGGACCTGTTTGTCCCAGATTGGCCTTTTTAGTCACCAACACGCTTGTACAAAGCGTGGGATGCGTCCTTCCTGAATCTTCATTCGCGAAGCAAAGCCAGAGAGATGTGCATTACTTTGATATTTACTGGAATATCCACAATGCATCAGTGTATTTTAAATTTATAAAGTATACTTGATATCTCTTATGAGCTGAGGAATAACTAAACTGTGTTAAGTGATCTT